>NW_005201091.1:1698-11833 GCF_000372725.1 Emiliania huxleyi CCMP1516 | reverse complement strand
GCACAGCGCTGCCACGGCACTTCGCTGCCACGGCGCTTCGTTGGTCCCCCGGTCACCGGTTGGGTCCTCGACTACCGCAAGGTGACGCGCGCGGGCGGGCCGTGCTACGCGTGGTCGTCGCCCGGCGGTGCAGCAGACACACGGCCCTGTTCACGCCGCAGACGGTGTGAAGAGGCGCCGTTCACGCGGTCGGGCTGTGAACAGGCGCGCGCGGGGGGGGGGGGGGAGACGCGGCGGGCTCGGTGTGAGGAGGCGCCGTTCACGCTGTTGATCTGTGAGCAGGAGCGACGCGGCCACCTCGAGGCGCCGCAGTGCCCTACCGTCCCCGGCACTCAAATCCAATGGTCTCAAAACAGGCGCGGGCGAGAAGCGGCCGCTCGAGACGCTGCAGTACGAGGCGCGGGTGGCGGTGGAGGCAGAGTGCGGCCACTGGGTCAAGCTCAAGGGCGAGATCGGCCGAGATTTCCCCGAGATCAGCCGAGATCGGCCGAGATCAGCCGAGCTCTTACCGATGTCACCCGAGATCACCCGAGGTCGTACTACAGGGCGTGGCCCCAGCGCGCATCGTGTCCATCCGCAAATGGGTGAACGACTTGACTAACTATAGCTGCATGAATCCCCCCTCAGGCGTGCCGCAGCCGGCGTGGGTCGAGCTGGACGTCTTCCTCGCCGGGTGAGAGAGTTGGGGTCAACCTCAATAGCCTCCACCGAGCAGCCCCGTGCAAGAATGTGCCGCTCGGGAGGGGGCCTCTATCTCTCGCTGAACAGCGTCTTTTTTTTCTCGCTCAAGAGCGTGTCGAGATGGGCGCAGCGCGCGCGGCGAGAGCAGGCTTCTTACATACATGCACATGCACATGTGACGATTACGGCTTTAGATGTGATTGAAAAGAAGGGTGAAAGGCCTCCCTCCCCCTCTCCCCCTGCAATCCCCTGAGGAGGACAGGGTCCTCCCCACCTGCACGAGCTACGAGCAGGAATTTGGAAAATTGGACCGGGGGACCCGTCACCCGAGCGTTAGAGGGTCCGCAGCGTCCTAATCTAAAATCTGAGGATTCAGGATTGAGGCATCGCTTCAGTGAGGCCAAAGTGAGTTTATGGATGTGTGAGAACGGTGCGGGGGACGAGGAGTCACGCGGACCGACTCGTCGGTGACTCTGCTGCACGCCGTTTCAGAATTTTTCTCAGCGTGAGCGAGACGTGGAAGAGTGCCACCGTCGGGTAGGACAGGTCGGCCCGGAGCAGCGGAGTAGCCGTCGTGGTCGCGGCGAGCAGCGCCGGCCACTCCGGCGCCGCGTCGGCAACATGGGAGCATGTCCACCGCCACTTCGCGGTCGCAGCGCTGTTGTCGCCCGAAACGCCGCATGTACCTCTGGCGGGCCAAAGATCGACTCGCATGTCGATTTCGACTTGACGGCAGCATGGAGGCATCATGCCTCCATGCTGCCGTCAAGTCGGAGCCAGTCTGCGGCGACCACAGCGCTTGCAGGAGGTACATGCGGGAGCTTTTCAGGGGAGGGTACCCATTCGTTGCTGGTAGCGAGTCGACGCTGCTTGACCTGCCAGCGTCGACTCGCCCTGTTCGCAGATCTCCTCTGCTGGCGCCATGTGCCTGTCGCCGGCGCTGCAGAGCGGCGAGGACATCGTCAGCCACCAGCTCGAGCTGCAGTCGATCTTGCACGGTGTGCACCAGCGCTACGCCGGCCGCCAAGGGCGGTACAACAAGCACGACACGGCGCGGCTCCGCTACATCAAAAACACCGCCTTCCCGGGCCTGCGCTTCGGCAAGATGGTGCCGGAGCGAGACATGGCGATGCTCAGCCCTCTCCCACCGTCGCGGATCGCCCGTCACCTCGCCTCTCCGCAGGGTCATCTCTCGCGCCGTCTGCATCTCTCTGCCGGTCGCCAGCACCCGCCACCGACTGGCTGCACCGCCACTCGCGACGCGCCACCCTCGCTCACCAGCCTGCATACGCGCTACTCCCGCCGTGCCTTTGCTGCCACATGGATCGCATGTCACTGCAAACGCGCCCGCAGCCGCGCCGTAAAGGTCTGCCTTGCTGGCTGACGATCTCACTCTCCCGCTCCTATTGCATCTGCCTCCCGCCTCCCAGCTCACATTTGACACTGCAGTAGGTGCTCCTGTCGACGCTGCCGCCGCTGCCACCGCTACTGTCACCGCTCGTTTGATAATCGACGCCACGCTTAGCGGCAGCGAGATCCGAGGTTGAGTCAACTTGCCTTGCGTTCCAAGCGACGATGGCACGACCACCGCCCTGCTTCTAACCGGGCAAGGAGGGCCTACTCCCGTTCCGCGAGGAACAGGAGGTCTCCCCCCCTCCCCCGGCCTGAGCAGCGACGCGTGGACGGCAGCCCTTTCGAGGTTGGCAGGCGAGCCAGTTCAGTCTCAGCCACACGCCCCCCGGCGCCTGTACTCCACCAAGTCAAAGTGAAAAGATCTTATCAGCCAGCCGGGCAGGGCAGGCGGGCAGGCGGGCGGGGTCAGGGAAGACTATTCCAAGACTCGCGAGAGATGCCACACGCCCCTCGCGCGAGGCAGTTCGCAGAGCACCTCCTACCATAAATAAATAAAACGGGCACGCCAAACGAGGGGTGGGAGAAGGACAGGGTCCCCACCTGCACGAGCAGGATCTTGTAAGGACGATCAGGGACACAGGGGAACGGGAGCGGGGAGCGCATCGCGACACGGAGGGGGCTGGGCAGGAGGTTAGTTGGGAGAAATTCTTTTTCCTCTATGCCCGTCTGCTGTCCGTATTATCCGCGCCGTGCCACGGCAGACGTATGCTCCCGCTCAGCGTCTTCTCCGCCACCGCGGCCGCGTTGCTGCACACAGCTGCACGGGGTCTCGTCCCAGCAACCGCTCCGCCGCGAACCCGGCTGGTCGCGCTCTCCTCCGTGCCGCGGCTGTGCGTGCTCGACCTCGACGAGTGCGTGTGGTCTCCGGAGATGTACACGCTCAGCCACATGCCCAGCAGGCCGCTGATCGGCGATCTAAACGGCCGCGGCGAGGGCGTCGTCGGCGTTCACAGCGGCGGCGACGTGATTCGCATCTACCCAGGCGCGCTGCTGGCGATGCAGGAGGTGGCAGATGGGCTGCACGGAGAGATGCGCATGGCGGTCGCATCCTCGGCCGACACGCCGCTGGCCGAGCGGATCGGCCGCGCGGCGATGGAGCTACTCGAGGTGCTTCCCGGCCTCACGATGGCGGACCTGCTGAGGCGAGGCTACGAGGACGGCCGCAACTTGCAGATCGGGCGGCAGCCGCCGCTCTCGAGCGACAAGTCCCGCACGCACTTCCCCATCCTGCGCGACGCGTGCGGCGTCGCGTACGAGGAGATGCTCTTCTTCGACGACTCGGCGAGACGCAGCCGAGAGGGAGGGAGACGGCACACTGCCCATGCCACGCACGCCTCTCGTCGCTCCCCCGCCCCGAAGGTGTGGAGCGACCACTGCGGCCTCGTCGCTGCAAACTGCCCCGGCGTGGTGACGCAGCGCACGCCGCGAGGCATGCAGGAGCACGAGTGGAGGAACGGGCTGCGCAAGTTCGCGGCGGAAGCGGCCGAGCGGGGCGCCTCGACCTCGGAGCCGAGCGGGGCCTGAGTGTGTCGCGTATTTCGGTGTCGAGTAGCGCCTGAGGTGACTACAAATGTCTTGCGTATTATGAGTCTGTCTTCTGCATCCACCATCGGCTGAGGTCTTATACTCTGACTCTATATGCGCACGCACCCGAACTCGCCCCAGATCGCGCTGAACCACAACGGCACGGTCTTCAAGGACGCGAGCAACTACGTGAGGAAGGTCGGCCATGCAGCATGCCCTATCACTAAGTTGAGCAGCGCCCGCTCGGTGTTGCCGAAGGCGACAAAAGCCCCCTTCCAGCCGAGCCGGTCGCCACCCTTGCACGCAAGCGAGCTCGTAAGTTTCAAGTCGCCAACGAGGCGCGCATGCCCTTTGCCGATGTTCGCCGCCGCCACGTCGTTGTGAGAGGGGGGCGCACCTCGCCCTCTCTTCCCGCACGAGTTCTCCAGGCACTCGCACAGGGGGAGGGTCCTGACGTCCCCGGTGGAGCTGCACGTTAGCGAGGCCTCGCACCGTATCTGAGAGGCTTGTATTTTAAGAATTCTTCTGAAAAACGGCGTTTTGGCCGCGGGGTACATCTCGCGGGGTACATCTTGGACTGGATGCTGAAGATTGCCTCGCTTCTGCTCGTCGCTCTGTCGACGTCTGCCCTGCCGGTGCGTCGCTCCGCCCAGCCGCACTTACTCACATGCAGGCTTGAACTTACACGCACCACACGAGTGCGCAGGCAGAAACCGTCGACGACATCAACCCAGCCGCTCGCGGCCTCGCCTTCGCGCCCAAGCCCTCTCCTCCCGTGCCCGACGTGGTCGACGACCCCGCCTGGCTCATCGCCACCTCTGGGTTCTGCTCGAACCTCAACGTCGTGATCAAGGAGCGGGACGTCGGAAAAGGCGAGACGGAGGGCGATACCGCGGCCCACTTCATCGCCGACATTGCCTTCAACTACTACCCGCAGACGGCGGTCAAGTTCACCGATTTCCCTCACCACCTCGCGAAGACCATCGAGGGCGACGCGGCTGAGGCGGACGCACTGGTCTCGAATGCGTGGGACCACAAGAATATCGCGCTGCTCGAGCCGACGTCCTCGTGCGGCGCTGGCGACCAGAGCAGTCAGGCGTGGGGGATCTCGGTCTTCAAGGTGGAGGAGCACCGCCACTGCACGGACGGCGAGACGGCGTGGGAGGGACATCCTTGCGTCCACTACTCCGGCTACGTCTCGGCGGCTACGTCCAACTTTGTCAACGTGAATGAGGGCCGGTTCGTCTGCCAGCTATTCGTTGACTCGAGCTTCGCGTGGCAAGGCCCAACCAATTACTACCTTGCCGTCTCCTGCGACTTGGATGCGCAGGAGACGGCAATTACCCAAGCAGAGGCAAGTGCAACCGGAGTGACGATAGACGGCTGCCCCACGGAACTGCCAACGTGCTTCATTGCTGAGGAATCCACCAAGGTTCCCGAGCGCCAACCCAACTGCGTCTGCGAAGACGACAACCATGAACTCATGAACGAGGCCTTCAAAGCTGGAAACGCGGCTGCAGATGTAACTGCGTGTGGGCCCAACCCAGTTCTTAAGGTAAACCCAGTCACTGGGAACAGGGCGTGGTTTACCCGCGGCCCACCTAGTGTGCAATGCTCTTACACGAATCCCGTGCTGGAGTGCATCTGCGCCGACTGCACGTTTTTGGGATCATCTGCCAATCCCAATCAGGCTGGAACGGCGTCGTGCAAGTGCCGCCCGAAACCGGACCCCACGCGCACCTGGCGCCGCCGGCTTGCGGCATTTGTTCAAAAGGGGAACTTTCTCCGTGGTCGCGCCTTGCAAGCAAATTGCGAAGAGTACCAGACGGTGCTGCAGACGTTCAGGACGTGCCTCGAGTGCAACACGACCGCTTGCGACAACTGGTGAGAGGTGAGATCGGCGTGCGTGTGCAAGGCCGCGAAGACCTTCGAGCGGCTCCTTGATGCGGGCATGAACTTCGTCTCTAGTTCTACGACGTTGGTAGGCGTTCCCCAAATTGCGGAGGTGGACTCAGTTGCGCCTCATCGACATGCCGGTGGGTTGGGCGTCTTGGCGCCGGCCCGGTTCTCTTTGTAAGTATGTCTGGGTCTGGGTGGTGAGGAGGGGTGGGCGGGGCGACGATGCCGGCGCGAGGCCTGCAGCCGTCACCGGCTGCAGGCTCCGTGGTACGAAACTAGGGTTGCAATTCGGCGCCGGCCCGGTTCTCTTTGTATGTGCCAGTGCGCGCCAGTCCCGTGCCCAGTGTTGTGCGAGGGAGTTTTGTTGTAAAATTCTCTTTGTACAAAGTACCCCGAGGACCAAACTTTGACACGTAGCGCACGGGTCATCTCGGAGAGAGAAAGGGGAGGGATGAGGGGGGGGATAACGGATAAGGGAGCACCACACCGAGGGAGTACCGTAGCCAGTACCCTGGGAGTGAGAGAGGTCAGGGGAAGCCACCATGGGGGACAGGCACCAAGGCACTAACTTCATCACCCATTCGCCCCGCGCGATCTAGCAAGCCCGGGTCGATGGGTCTTAGGATCGGCGGCCAGCTTCCCACATATGGCAGGTTACGGGCTGGGGGGACCCGCGCCAAGGGGGAGAGAATGGAGGGGGGAGAATATGCGTGCCCGTTTTTCTTCTAAAGCATTTTTTTATATGCGCACGCACCAACGTACTAGGCTACGCTGAGCCCTGGTCTGACAGCCTGACAGCAAACCCGGACAGCGCCTGACAGTGCCCGACAGCCTGACAGCGTTGACAGCACTTTTTCTGACAGTCTGACAGCACGTATCTGACAGCCTGACAGCAGAGTCTGACATCAGAGGGGCTCCGTCGCTGTCAGGCCCTAACGTGACAGCCTGACAGCTGCCTGACAGCCCGACAGCACACAGTGGCCTGACAGCAGCGCTGACAGCCCGACAGCCCAACCAGCCCGACATCAGCACAGACCGTACACAGCCGTGCAGCCTCTTTCTTGCGCCCCATGAGGGTTTAACAAAACATGCAAAGACATGTGAGTGTGGTCCATGCAGTGTCATGGGATGGTCATGCCTCATGGGTCTCTCTCTCAACCCTCCCGCCCCACCTCTGCGGACCCGCGGCTGTGCTACAACTACAAATGAAGCTACCAGCTAGCCTTCTGGGGCCCTACAGTCATATGCCTACGGCGTCTGGGTGGGGGTGGCCGCCGCCGTCTGTGCCGCGCTGCCGCCGCCGCCGCCTCGCGCCTGCGCCTGCTCCGCCATCTGCGCTCCCCAGGCGGACCCCTTCTAGGCAGAGTAGAGACTAGAGTATGTGTAGAGCTGTAGTAGAGTCCTGTTGGATGTTGGTCTCCTCTTGATAATGTCATAAGTGTGGATAGTGTGTCAGAGAGCCTGACAGCACCCCGACAGCACCAACCGACAGCACCTGACAGCACCGGCGTCTCTGACAGCAGCAGCAGCCCGACAGCTCTGACAGCTCCGACAGCGTCTGACAGCAACACCCGACAGCTCCGACAGCACCCGACAGCTACGGAGCCCCTCTGATGTCAGACAAGAGCACCCGACAGCACCCGACAGCACTGACAGCACCTGACAGCTGGTCTGACAGAGGCACTGACAGTGCCTGACAGTGCCTGACAGCCTGACAGATCACCTGACAGCACCTGACAGCCTGACAGCCAGGGCTCAGATCCGGTGACGTGTGGCTCTCATCAAACCCCGTCCTCTATAGACCCACCTACCCATCTCCTGACTCCTGACCGACACACAGAGTCTGCTCGGCACAGGTACCAAAAGGGAGTTGCGCTGCTGAACGACGGAATCGCAAGCCCCTGGTGGCTGGGGTGCTCCTGACTCCTGTGGCCGCCCCGCGCCCGCCCGATATAGCCGATACAAGAGGCCAGCATTGTGCGATGAGCATCTGCGTACAGGCCTCAACGTCTAGAAGACAGGAGGCCCACACGCCATCCGCACGGTCACGGGCGGCACTTCACTCGACGAGCGGCGAGATGGGCACGACTGCAGGAGTCATCCCGATGAGCGTCAGCTCGTCGTCGTCGTCCTCAGGGTCGTGCTGGAGTGCGGGTGTAGTCCGTTGGCTCTGGCCGCCGCCAAAAATCAAGCCCTCCTCCTCGCCGAACGGCGCACGCGGACCATCGCGCTGCACGATCCGCAAGAGGCGCGCACCCCTCAGTGCATCAAGCGACAGGCCGCCGTGTAGGGCTTGCTCACGCCCCGACGCGTCCACAAAGCTGGCGTCCACAGCCACGTTGCTCCCGTAACGTCGCTCGCCGATCGACGTCACCAGTTCGGCGAGCGAGCACACGCCACCGATGGTGAGCCACTCGGTCGCTGTGTAGCATTCGTGAGCAACAGCGATCGCGCCATCTCGGACGGGCGGAAGCGACGCGAGCAGCGCTCGTCGCCGCCTGCTCTCAACGATGAAGCGTGTGGCTCGGTAGCAGGCCCACAAAAGGGCGGCGGCGGCGAGAACGGTGCTTGTGCTCTCGAGCTGACGAAGCTGCGCGGACCGAGCCACCTCCACGGGCACAGCCTCCATCGGCTCTGGCGTGATGTCTGATGTTAAGAATTCTAAGAGGTGTGGACGGCCCTGTGCACGTTATTTCTTTTCCTCGCGATGTCCACCCCGCCGCGCCGCCGCTCGCGCCGCCTCGCCTCCGCCTCCGCCGCCGCCCCCTCGCCAGACACGCCGCCGCCCGCCCGCCTCCTCGACCTCCCCACGGAGCTCATCGTGCGCGCCATCTCTCGCTGCGACAGCCCCGCCGACATCGCTCGCGTCGCCGCCGTCTCGCTGCTCTTCCACTCGCTCGCGGAGCAGGGCATCCGCTTGTGGGCGCAAGAGCGCGGCTTCGAGCTGCCGGCGCAGCCCGAGGACGAGACCTGCGCCGTGCGGTGGCTGTGCTATTCTGCGCTGCTTCGCGAGTCCAACCCGCCGGCGAGGGCGTCCGCAGGCTATCAGCACAGCGTCTTCATCGTCGGCGAGGGGCGGCTCTCGTCGTGCGGCTCTGCGCTGTGGCTCAGCCCAGGGGTACTCGGCCACGGCGAGGGCGTGACGCGGCTCAACACGCCGACCTGCCTCCCATCGCTGGGTGAGCGTGTCGTGAGCGTGTCGGCTGGAGCCCACCACAACCTTGCCATGACCGCCGACGGCGTCTGGAGCTGGGGCTATGGAAGCTCTGGCCGCCTGGGCCACGGCGACGACCAGCACCAGTGGCAACCGAAGAAGGTCGAGGCCTTTGCTCGGCGGCGCGTCATCGCTGTGTCGGCTGGCCAGGGCCACAGCTTCGCAATCACCGCCGACGGAGCTGTCTGGAGCTGGGGCAACAGCTACTTTGGCCAGTTGGGCCACGGCAACTACTGGGCCCAGCTGCTGCCCAAGCAGGTCGAGGCCTTTGCTGGTCAGCGCGTCGTCGCTGTCTCGGCGGGAGGCAACCACAGCCTCGCCCTCGCCGCCGACGGCGCCGTCTTTACCTGGGGCCAGGGCGAACACGGCTGCTTGGGCCACGGAGAGGACCTGTCGAACCAGCTGCTGCCCAAGAAGATCGAGGCCTTGGCTGGCCAGCGCATCGTCGCTGTGTCGGCTGGACTCTACCACAGCCTCGCCCTCACCGTCGGCGACGCCGTCTGGAGCTGGGGCCTTGGAGGTGATGGCAGGCTGGGCCACGGTGACGAGCAGCGCCAACTGCTGCCCAAGAAGGTCGAGGCGTTGAGGGGGCAGCGCGTCGTCGCTGTGTCGGCGGGAAACTTCCACAGCCTCGCCCTCGCCGCTGACGGTGGCGTCTGGAGCTGGGGCTATGGAGTCTCTGGCCGGTTAGGCCACGGCGACGCGCAGAACCAGCTGTTGCCCAAGAAGATCGAGGCCTTTGCTGGCCAGCGCGTCGTCGCTGTGTCGGCTGAGGCCATGCACAGCCTCGCCATCACCGCCGACGGCGCCGTGTTCACCTGGGGCAAGGGCGAGGACGGCTGCCTGGGCCACGGGGAGGACCTGTCGAACCAGCTGCTGCCCAAGAAGATCGAAGGCGTGGGCGCTTGAAGCAGTGAGCAGGGGTCGTGAAGGCGGCCGGTCGGACGTTCTGAGAGTGCAAATGTGTGGTTTCGAGTACCATAGGTCTACTCCCCCAAAAAGCCCGTCATGCTTTTATCCTCGAGCGCGCGTGGATCCGCCGACGGCTCGTCGAGTCTCGAGAGATGTAGTTGTGCAGACAGTGCGAGACAGAGAGACCAGTGTGTAGGCTACTGCCAGTCGGCAGTCCGGCCATGGCTCATCGATAAAAGTAAAACAAAAAATGTTTTCTCTTGTTTCCTCCGAACTATCCTTGAGATCCATTGTTGCAGAATGCAGGGGAGCCATAGCGACCCAGGGTTAGGGCTTGTAGCCCGATCCCGAAGGATCTCATCCGATGGCCGGGGGCGTCGGCCCTCACACGCACTCTAGAGCGGCCGCACACTGCTCGGTACCCCCCCCCTGCACATCTAAAGTCATGGCCGACCCCCCACCCCCCACTCTTGGGCCTGGTGGTTCCCCGAG
>NW_005201091.1:0-1598 GCF_000372725.1 Emiliania huxleyi CCMP1516 | reverse complement strand
GTGTTCTCTTTTGAGAGCGCCTTCGTTGTTAATAATACAAGCCCAAGGTCCCTGGGAGCAGCCATCACTCGCACACACACGCCACACCGCACCGCCCCCCCAGCCCCCGCCCCGCAGCGGCCCGGGGGGCCTTGGGGGCAGCCTGCCGGACCGCCGCTGCACGGGGCTAGGCACCAGAAGATGAGTGGAATTGATGAATTGGGCCGTTGTCCGTGCCTCCCCTCTATACGTCAGAGTGGGACCTACGCCGCGCCGGGTAAGGGGCGCGCCCGGTCCTCGACGGAGCCGCGCGCCCCAAACGACCCAGGCGGCGAGTAGTCGTCCTCGAACCTTCGACATGTAGTTGCCCATAGTTAGCGCCCGCCCGCCCCCCCCCTCCGTCGCTTCGCAAAAGAAAAAACAAAATAAAAACAAGCAAAAGAGAAAGCGAAGCCAAAAACGATTGCGTAAACGGCGTCACAAAGCCCGCCGGATTTGATCGACAATCGCGAGATTGACCGCCGTCGACCAGAGAATGGCAGACGATGCGTCAGCTTGTGCGGCGCTCGCGCCGCGCAGGCTGGCCCATCGAGGGCACTCTCTGGCGCTGTCCGGGCCAAGCGTGGCGCCGCGCATGCCGCGTGCCGCTCGCCGTGGCTTGCGGTGCAGCGCCACTGCAGCCTCGAAAACGTCGCGCACAGCACCAGCATGCTGCCCACCAGGCAGCAGAGTGCTGCACCGGCGTGCAGCGGACGCTGCGGCGCTGCGTCGTCGCCTCCCCGCCCTGTCCACGGAGCAGACGAGCGGCGGCACGGCCTTCCACCAGCTGCAGGAGGTGCGCACTTCTCAAAGGAAGCACAGGATGCTCCCGCAGTTTACGCAGCTTTGTGCAGCGCAGCGCACGGGCCACGCCACACAAAGCCGACCCTCAGTCTGGCCAAGAGGCTGTCTGCGGAAGGCCTGGCAGCGCGTACTCGCCTCCTCCGCGGCCATGCCCTCCGCCCGGGCGAGCGAGGAGCGGGGACACAACCATTTCTGGAATCGTGTGTCCCCGAAGGAAAACTTTTTCTTTTCCTCGCGATGTCCACCCCTCCGCGCCGCCGCTCGCGCCGCCTCGCCTCCGCCTCCGCCGCCGCCCCCTCGCCAGACACGCAGCCGCCCGCCCGCCTCCCCGACCTCCCCAGGGAGCTCCTCGAGCGCGCCCTCTCTCGCTGCGACAGCCCCCTCGACATCGCTCGCGTCGCGGCCGTCTCGCTGCTCTTCCACTCGCTCGCGGAGCAGGGCATCCGCTTGTGGGGGCAAGAGCGCGGCTTCGAGCTGCCGGCGCAGCCCGAGGACGAGACCTGCGCCGTGCGGTGGCTGTGCTATTCTGCGCTGCTTCGCGAGTCCAACCCGCCGGCGAGGGCGTCCGCAGGCTATCAGCACAGCGTCTTCATCGTCGGCGAGGGGCGGCTCTCGTCGTGCGGCTCTGCGCTGTGGCTCAGCCCAGGGGTACTCGGCCACGGCGAGGGCGTGACGCGGCTCAACACGCCGACCTGCCTCCCATCGCTGGGTGAGCGTGTCGTGAGCGTGTCGGCTGGAGCCCACCACAACCTTGCCATGACCGCCGACGGCGTCTG
>NW_005201092.1:1201319-1230530 GCF_000372725.1 Emiliania huxleyi CCMP1516 | reverse complement strand
GCGGGACTAGAGAGGCACGCCAGAGCACGGCCGGGGGCGCGAGCCGCCATCTTGGACTGTGAGGCGAGTATTTGCCACCGGGAGCTCGCCGCCGCCCCTACACCGCCGCGGCCGCCCTCCCGAGGCCAGATAATAGCCCAAGTCGAAGAGTGCGCCCCGCCCTCGGTATCTGGGTGGCAGGCGGGACTAGAGAGGCACGCCAGAGCACGGCCGGGGGCGCGAGCCGCCATCTTGGACTGTGAGGCGAGTATTTGCCACCGGGAGCTCGCCGCCGCCCCTACACCGCCGCGGCCGCCCTCCCAATGCGTCGAGAATGATACTCTCGACTGCAAATACTCCCAATACTCGCCTGCTGAGAGAGAGTTCATCCCACCATCGGCACCGTATTCGCCCACAGCACGCCAGTGTGAAGTGAGTGTCAGAGTGTCGGAACTCGGTGGGAGCATCCGTCACGTTCACACTCGCTCGCGGAAAAGTGAAATTTCGTTTCACATGAAATGTGAAGTGAAAGTGAAAGTGAAATCGATTCGCTGTTTCCATGTGAAATCACGATACACGAACCCTGTGCGACACACACGCGCGCGCTGTCCTTCAGCCTGCGCTGATAGTACTCGTGCTCGGCTTCAAAGTTGTGGAAGCGTCTGCTGCCGGAGGCGTCGAGTGCTGATTGGTTGCCCCAGTAGTGAAAGGTCTTTTGGGGGCTGTCCTGAAAGCCAAAGAGCGACACCGAGCTGCAGAGCAAAAGCGCCGCGTGGACAGCGTAGAAGCCTGCCGACGGCAACTTGAACGCCTTTGATCTTTCCTTTGGCGCCGGCTTATCGACCAACGAGTCGGTGTGATGTACGTTGGATGTAGTCACCGCCCTGGCGCTGTGGTCCTCCATGGCGATCCGAAATACGTCGACGATCGCACCGCTGCGGTGCCGTTTGGCGAGTGATTCCGAGAGCTTGAACGCCTTTAGTTTGCCAAAGGGCGGCGGCACGACGCATTTGCTATTGTTCATCTGATTGAGCAGCGCGACCAGCCGCGCGTCGTTGTCCGGCACGGGCCCGCCCTTGACCCATTCGTCGCTATAGAAGAGGAGCGAGACGTTGTCGGCACAGGCCCGCAAACGCGCACGTGCAGCCCGCGTAGCATTCACGCGGATGGTGTTATTCACGCTGTCGGCGCCGGCAGACAGCTGACGACCGTTGTGGCTGTTGACGAGCTGCACTGTCGTGCGGGCGCCCACGTCCGCCTGCGAAGTTCATACGAAAAAAAAAATTGCAGGTCCTCTCTCTATCCTCTCTTGGAGCTCCAGAGTCCACACCCCCCTGCCCCGGGATCGCGTACAAGCTATGGCTACCGTAGGCCACACTAGCGTCGCTGGGGGTTCCCTGCCCTAGATGGGAAGCTGGCCGCTGATCCGAAGACCGACTGCACCAGGGCGCCTAGATATACTCGAGGTGAGCGAGGGTGAAGTTACGCCTTAAATGCCGGCCTCTCTACTGTGGACCTTACTCCGCGCTCGTTGGCTCCTCCTATTCCCCCACCCCCCCTCCCCCCCCACTCTCTCCGAGTAAGGGCGTGCGCTACGTCCCCAAGGGGGGGGGGACGTGGGGGGGAGGTGTGACTTTTAGGCTGTGGCGTTTGGGTTTTTGTTGGGCACCCAAACGGTTTCGGTTTTCCTCCTTGGTGCCCCGAGTAGAGCGTGATCTCCCCTGGAGTCTGTCGCGCCCGTTCTGTCTAAGCTCGAGGTTCAACCTTCCAGTTGATCCTTATCGGACTGGTGAGGTCTGCCTAGCCGTCGTAGTGTAGTGCCTGGGGTGCGTCTGCGTCGGTGCTACACACACTCGGCAGGACGCTGCTCTAGGTCGTTGCTGCTGGTCGTCGCTCTCGGGGGGGAGGGGGGAAGTGGGTTCCGGTGTTTTTTCTTTGCACTATGCACATACGTAAAATTTGCGCTTAGTGCAAAGTGCAAAGTGCAAAGTCCAAAGACCAAAGTGCAAGTCGCCCTCGTGTTTTTCTTTTTATGCTTTGGCAGTAAAAAGAACTGTGTGCGGCAGGCGCAGGCTCGGCCGATATCCAATACTTCGACTCACATCTTCGCTGCGGTGTGCCTGGGGAGGCGCGGCGGCGGGGTGGATTGAGAAGGCTCAGAGTGCAGAGAGACTGCAGGCGTGCAGAGGCGCGCGCTGCAGTTTCTCTGATCGGGCTGCTGGCGGTGTGAGCGCGGGGTGGCGTGGTGAGGCGTGAGGCAGGCTATTGTTGTGGAGTGCGGGCTGCATCGTCAGGCGTATGCGTGCACATGGTGCTGTATGCTGTGTGTGCAGGCTGGCAGTCTGTGCAGCAGAGAGCGGAAGCGCGCGCGCGCGCGCGCGCGCGCGTGCGGGCGTGCGTGCGCGCCTGCGCGGTGCCGGATCTGCGTCTCACTCGCGGCGCGTCCTGGTACAGCCGCTTATGAGATGCCAGAAGCAGTCTGCAGAGCCTGCACAGGGCGCAAAAAGGCGCAGGTGTGCTATGCTGCGGCGCGCGCGTCGCGGCGTGAGTGGATATGCGGCTTGCTCTGGTAGTGCGAGGGGCGCGCAGCTGGTGCGGGCGGCGCGGGACGGCCATGGGGCGCCAGCACAGGGCAGACGCACATGGGCACAGCTCTGAAATGGCGCTGCGCGTGTTTGCGTGCGCGCGGGGACGTACGCGCAGTTTTCACGCGGTGTGCCTGGAGAAGGGCATGAGAGGCGCCGGCCGCGCGTGTATTGGCGTGTGGGAGTTCGGAGTATGCCCGGAGGGCGTGATGGTGCCCGAAGGGCGGTCCTCCATGCGGAGGTGAACCTTTTCAAAAAGAAACGAAGTTCATACGAAACACGACCGGGGCTGCATCCACAACCGGGCCGCACTGTGACCCTATCATGGCCCCAGAACTCGCCACGACAGCACAGTGAGGCCTCACAGCAGTGCTGCCGAGCCGTGCAGTGGGCAGCACGGGCGAAAACGCGGGACCTGCAAAGGACAAGCTGCACCCAGCGTGCGGCAGAGCTCTCGAGCTGAGGGAGGTAACGCGGGTCTGGCTGACGCTGATCCGCTGATGGTTGCACTGGCGCACCGGGGCGAGAAGCAGGGCGAGCATAATACAATGGTTTACCGCGGGGTCTCGATGCCGTAGGGACGCGGCGCGGCACATACACCAACCTTCGCGAATGCCCGAATACTTTGTAGACGTGAATGTTTAGAGCTCGCCCGCTAGCCATTTTACGTACGGCTTTGCCTATGGGCTGGGGTGAACACTTGAACAACATTACGAGGCGGCCCACCCGTCGCCGATGCCGAGGCGAGGAGGGGCCGCGCCGCGGTTGGCGCTGCTGGGCAAGCAGCGGTCGAGCGTGACGGCGCACCTCCGCACAGGCGGCGCGTCGAGCTCCGCGTCCGCCGTCTCCAGGTCTGCCACCATCTGCACCGCCTCCTGCGCAGCCGAGGTGCGACGACGCTTGGGCGGCCGCTCGTCGCACCGCCTCGCGTTGTCTGCGGAGCTTCCGGCCGGTCCTCGGCTTAGCGCGCCCGGCGGCGCATGCGGGAGGGCCGCCTCGACCTCGAGTGCCTGAGCGACGGCACTCGCAAAGGGCGCGCGAAGGTGCTTCCACTTTGGCCGCCCAAAGTCCTTGCCCCAGCGCGTGGCGTCGAAGAGGCGCTCGTCCTCGCGGAGCGACTTGATGCAGCTCGCGCGCTCGAGTGTCGCCACGTTGCCCGTGCCGCAGAAGCGCACCCGCACCGACTCGCCCTCCTCCGCGCTGATGAGTGCAGGCCACCAAGGCGAGCCGCGTAGCTTGGCCCAGCACGGAGAGCCGGCAGCCAGGCCAGCGGAGCCCGTGCAGCCGGAGAGGTGCAAACGCAACCCCTCGGCCTGCGGCGGCACATCCTCCTCCTCCGCCGCCGCCGCTGCCTCCTCCGCCTCCTCTGCCTCCATCGCCTCCATCTCCCTGGCCTCCACAGCCTCTTCCTCCTCCGTCTCCCCCGCCTCCGCCTCCCCCGCCGCCGCTGCTGCCCGCGCTGGCCCTCCCGCGCCTGCCGCCTCCGCCTGCCCGACCGCCCGCGCGTACGCCACCGCCGCCTCCACCGCCGTGTCGAAGTAGCCGAGGCCTACCAGCCTTCCGTCCACCCAGTGCTGCGCCGAGAAGCGGCCAGAGGGGCGCCGCGCTACTCCTTTGTAGCCGGTGCCGCCGCTGCTCGAGAGGTGCAGACGCAGCCCCTCCGCCTCAGTCGCCACCGTCGGAGGAGCCGGAGGCTGGTACTCGCCGACCGCACGCGCGTACGCCACCGCCGCCTCCACCGCCGTGTCGAACTTGCCGATGGAGCCCAGCCTTCCACCCACCCTGCGCTGCGCCTTGAAGCGGCCAGAGTGCTCGTACACGCCCTTGTAGCCGGTGGCGTTGCTGCTGGAGAGGTGCAGACGCAGCCCCTCCGCCTCTGTCACGAGCGGCGCGGCGGCGGAAACGGCCGCCGTGCCTGCGGCCTCCGCCGCCTCTTCCTCCTCCGGCGCCCCCTCTGCGCCCTCCTCCTCCTCCGCCGCCGCCGCCGCTGCCTCCTCCGCCTCCTCTGCCTCCATCGCCTCCATCTCCCTGGCCTCCACAGCCTCTTCCTCCTCCTCGCCGCCCTCCTCCTCGCCGCCTACTTCGTCGCCCTCCTCCGCCGGCACCGCCGCCGCGCCTGCCGCCTCCGCCTGCCCGACCGCCCGCGCGTACGCCACCGCCGCCTCCACCGCCGTGGCGAAGGAGCCCAAGTAGACCATCCTTCCACCCACCCTGCGCTGCGCCTTGAAGCGGCTCCTGTCCGCGCGCACGCCACTGTACCCGGTGCTGGTGCTGCTCGAGAGGTGCAGCTGCAGTCCCTCCGCCTCTGTCACGAGCGGCGCGGCGGGTGCAGCCTCCCTGTGCGGCGGAGGCGGCGGAGGCGGCGGCGAGGCGGTAAAACCTGCTGAGCCCGCCTCCGCCTCCTCCGCCGTCTCTCCCTTCTCCCCGCCTGCTGAGCCCTCCGCCTCCGCTTCCTCCGCCTGCTCCACCTCCATCCCCTCCGCCTCCGCGCCCTCCGCCGACCCTGCCTCCTCCGCGGCCCGCTCTGGCCCTCTCGCCTTTCCCGCCTTCGCCCGCGCGTACGCCACCGCCGCCTCCACCGCCGTGGCGAAGGAGCCCAAGTAGACCTGCCTTCCGCCCACCTTGTGCTGCACCTGGTAGCGGCCAGAGGGTAGCTTGCCCACGTTCTTGTAGCCGGTGCTGCTGCTGCTCGAGAGGTGCAGCCGCAGCCCCTCCGCCTCTGTCGCCACCGTCGGAGGAGCCGGAGGCTGGTACTCGCCGCCCGCCCGCGCGTACGCCACCGCCGCCTCCACCGCCGTGGCGAAGGAGCCCAAGTAGACCATCCTTCCACCCACCCTGCGCTGCGCCTTGAAGCGGCTCCTGTCCGCGCGCACGCCACTGTAGCCGGTGCTGGTGCTGCTCGAGAGGTGCAGCTGCAGTCCCTCCGCCTCTGTCACGAGCGGCGCGGCGGGTGCAGCCTCCCTGTGCGGCGGAGGCCCTGCTGAGCCCGCTGCCGCCTCCGCCTCCTCCACCTCCATCCCCTCCCCGCTCGCTCGCTCCTGCTCCTCCCACTCGCCCTCTCCCACCTCTCGCAGCATCTCGTGCAGCGAGACGTCCTCCAGCAACTCGCCGTCGTCGCACCGCACCGAGTACAGGCTCGACGCACCGTCAAAGCCCACGACCTCGCCCGGGTACAAGGCGCCGTCAGAGTACTGTACAGCGACGCGGCCTCCCACCTGGAAGTGGCTCTCCTCCTCGCCGCCACCGCTCCACCCGCCCTCCTCGCCGCCCTCCTCCTCGCCGCCTACTTCGTCGCCCTCCTCCGCCGCGCCTGCCGCCTCCGTCTGCCCGACCGCCCGCGCGTATGCCACCGCCGCCTCCACCGCCGTGTCGAAGTAGCCGAGGGAGACCTTTCGTCCGTTCACCTTGTGCTGCGCCTGGAAGCGGCTCCTGCGGCCAGAGGCGTGCTGGAACACGCACCTGTAGCCGGCGTTGCTGCTGCTCGAGAGGTGCAGCCGCAGCCCGTCCGCCTCCGTCGCCACCGTCGGAGGCTGGTACTCGCCGACCGCACGCGCCCACGCCACCGCCGCCTCCACCGCCGTGTTGAAGGTGCCGATGGAGAGCAGCCTTCCACCCACCCTGCGCTGCGCCTTGAAGCGGCTCCTGTCCGCGCGCACGCCCTTGTACCCGGTGCTGCTGCTGCTGGAGAGGTGCAAGCGTAGCCCCTCCGCCTCTGTCACGAGCGGCGCGGCGGGTGCAGCCTCCCTGTGCGGCGGAGGCGGCGGAGGCGGCGGCGAGGCGGTAAAACCTGCTGAGCCCGCCTCCGCCTCCGCCTCCTCCGCCGTCTCTCCCTCCGCGTCGTCCGCAACCCCTGCCGCCGCTGCCGCCCGCACTGGCCCTCCCGAGCTTGACGTCTCCGCCTGCCCCGCCACCCGCGCGTGTCCACCCGCCGCCTCCGCCGCCGCCCTGGCCCTGCCCGCACGACTGGTGGCGAAGCGCTGCAGCGCCTCGAGCAGCTCGTACTCCTCCTGTGCGAGCGGAGGCGAGGGGAGGGTGAGGCATAGCGGTCCCGAGGGGCGGTGCAGCGACGAGGCGGTGCTGACGGCGATGAGGCTGGGTGTGCGCACCAGATCCTCTTCATCCCCGTCCGCATGCCGGATGCGCCAAAGCGCGGGCTCGTCATCCGCGCCCGCCGGCAGGTAGAGCTGAACCACGGCATGGACGTGCCCGTGGCCCTTGAGGCGCCGCAGCACCCTAGCCCCAACGCGAGGCCCGTCGCTGAGCCAGTCCGACTCGACCGGAGAATGGCCGGCAGCCTCGGGAACAGCAGGCGTAAGCTCGGACAGGTTGATGCGGACGCTGCCGCCGCTGTGTGCCTGGGCAGCTGCAGGCGATGCCGCACTGATTACGGCTCTGCTGCTGTTTCGGCTGCTCGGCCACGCCCAGCGGCAGACGTGCATTCGCTTTCGCGCTCCACAATAGGGGCAGAGCGACCTGTCTGGGTGCAGCCCGCTAGACTCGGCCTGGTAGCGAAAGGACTTGGAGATGGACATGGCAGGTAGGTGCAACGGGAGAAGAGAGAGGGCGAGCCGCTCAGGCAGCCGCTCCAGGCTCAGGCTGGTACCGTCTGGTGCGGTCTCGCCCCCAGACTCACACGACACACACCTTTGATTTTTGGGCCCCGGGGCGGCTAAACGCGCTCTCTTCGCACAGGAAAGGGTGGGAGGGAGGGAGGGGGGTGCGGGGGGGAGGGAGGGAGGGAGGGAGGGAGGGGGATGCGGGGGGGGGGGGAGGGAGGAAGGATGGTTCTTCATCCCCGACACTGGACAAACTTAAGTTTGATTAAAAGTTTGGTTCGTCAGCGATGCAGCAGGCTGGAGAGAAGAGTGACAAGGGGAAGGAGGAGGTGAAACAGCGAGAGGAGAGAAAGTGCATTCAAACAGAGGAACGGAAGGACATATATGACGAGCACGGCAAGTACAAATTTACTCGAGGATGCACCGTCTTTGACGAACGAGCAAGGCCGCTACAAGTTTACTTGGGGCCCACCAAAGCAAAACTTTAAATGTACTCACTGAGAGCCGGCGTCGACTGGTTGGGAGAGAGCGCGATTTCGAGTCCTTAGAAGGAAGCGATCTTTCTCGGCCGACGCTCGGCCGACGTCCGCAGGCACAGCGGGCACGGCCACGGATCCCAGTAGCACTGGCTCGGCACGGCCACGGGTCCCAGTAGCACTAGCTCGGCACGGCCGCGGGTCCCAGTAGCACCGGCTCGGCGCGGCCGCAGTTTGCGGTCCTGAGCTTGCGCACACTGCGCGGGCGAGGAACAAACTTAAGTTTGGATTGCAGTCTCACAGTGTGCCGGCAGTCGCCGAGCAGTGTCGCTCACACAAGCCGCAGCACAAGTGACTGAGGGCCAGTGAGGGCGAGCCCATCGCTGTCACAGCTGTGGCAGCCGCACAGTAGGCTGCGCGAGATCGCCCAGGGCGGCTAAGCGCGCGCTCTTCGCACAGGAAAGGGTGGGAGGGAGGGAGGGGGTGCAGGGGGAGAGAGTTTTCAGAACGAGTTTTCGTGTGGGGGCTCCGACACTCCGTCGTTGCGTCGACCGTCGCACTGCACGCAGCGAGACCGGCGTGTCACACCTCACGCCTCTCGTATATTCTATATATCTCGCTTCTCGTGTGTATCTCGACGAACTAAGCGAGGGGAAAACAAAACACGACCCGGCGCCGTCGGAACTGTCACTGAGTACACGTAGAGTTTGTAGAGCGGTAGCGGCGCGGACCGGGCGGTGCGTGCTGTTTCGAGCTGCAACTCGCTGCCGCAGCCGCGACAGTGCCCGCCCAGTGTAGAGCACGCGGCACATGACCGATCTCAGGGTCGCCCGCCCGTGTCACATGTCGTCGAGGATCACGCGCTGCCGCGCCTCGAAGTTGCTGCTGGGAGAGTGCCGTTCTGGAAGGTGACCCTCGCCTTGAGCCGCGGCACCGCCTTGATCACCTCGGAGAACTCCCACCAGTTTTGGAACTTGAGGCAGAGGTAGCCCTTGGGCGAGCCTGCAACAGACGGGCGGGCAGGAAGTGGGCCCGTGTGGCGCGCGCAAGGTGTGTGGCAATGAGGGGCACACCGGGCTTGGAAAAGGAGTCGTACCAGTGGTTGAGCGCGTCCATCGGCACCTCTACCATCCCGCGGATCTTGAGCACGTTGCTCTTCTTGTCAAAGATCGCAGACGTGATGCTCGACGTCCTTAGCTTGAGAGTGACGAAACCGACACCCGGCACCTCGCGCGCGGTGGTCCAGCTGAAGAGCTCCACTCCGAAGGTGACCGTGGCCTCGCCGGATTGCCACGTCCCGACCATGGTCTCCTTTATCCACTGCTGGAGTACCGGTGCCTTTTGCTTGACGTCTTGGCCGCCGACCGCGAGCAGGCGCGGCCTCTCACGCTTCTTCAGCGTCTCCTTCCAGCCGCGGCGCCACGGGCGGCACGTCCCCTTGACGGCGTGCTCCTTGGTCGGCAGCTGGGCGAGGATGTGCGGGGCGAGGTCCGGCGAGAGGAGGACCTTGGAGAGGATCCACTCGGGCTGCTCCACGCGTGCGGCGTGCTCCTCCGCCACGCGCATTGCGGCGGCGCTCCAGAGGGGCGCCTGCTCGTCGATGAAGGCGACGAGCTGCTCTGGCGAGAGGCCCGAGAGGCGGGAGCCGATGCGGTGGGCCATATGTGTCCAAAGGCTGCCGCGCGCACACTGCTTTCTTTTGTCTCACCCCCAGACTCACTCGAGACTCACACATTCGGTTTTTGGGCCCCGGGGCGGCTAAACGCGCTCTCTTCGCGTAGGAAAGAGTGGGTGGGAGGGAGGGGGGTGCGGGGGGGAGGGAGGGAGGGGGGGGGGGGTGTTGCAGGGGAGGGGAGGGTGGTTTCTCCATTTCTAAGTTTGATTAAGTTTGGTTCGTCAGCGATGCAGCAGGCTGGAGAGAAGAGTGACAAGGGGAAGGAGGAGGTGGAACAGCGAGAGGAGAGAAAGTGCATTCAAACAGAGGAACGGAAGGACATATATGACGAGCACGGCAAGTACAAATTTACTCGAGGATGCACCGTCTTTGACGAGCAAGGCCGCCTACAAGTTTACTTGGGGCCCACCAAAGCAAAACTTTAAATGTACTCACTGAGAGCCGGCGTCGACTGGTTGGGAGAGAGCGCGATTCGAGTCCTTAGAAGGAGCACTTGGAGCACTTGGAGTGCAGTCGGTAACCTCACATCCAGGGCCGGTGAGCTGAGAAGCGCATCCAGCGGGCCGGATGATCGGGATCGGGCTACGGGCTAGAGAGCCCTGACCCCTAGCTAGGGGGGTGCGCATTCGCAGGGCAAGGGCCTTAAAGTAAACACGGGTCTCCGAGGGTTAGTTCTGCGCTTTGGGTGTCCCCTAGCGGCGGAACGCCCCCTCTACTCGGAGCTAGTAAACACCAGACACTAGTTGTGAGCATGTTTTCTTTCTTTTTCTACTCGGAGCCAGTGATACGAGAATACGCACATGTTACAAGAATACACACTGCCCCCACGGAGTACCTGCACTACTCGACGATAATACAAGAAGAATACTCAGCTTGGAAGTTGCAGACGCCTATAAAGAAAAAACAGCAAGCTAAATTTCGGCGGCGAAAAAGCAAAGGACGGGCGCTTTTGATCGGCAAAGCAAAGTTGGAGTAACGGCGACCGCGTCGCCACAATGCCAGTCGCCTCTGTCGAGCAGCCTTGGCGGCGCGCATGCGCCGCAGGGTTGACCGACAGCCGCGCGCCTCAAGCCTCTCGCTCCACTCGCGGCACGACGTGCCCCGCGCGCCGGTCAGCGCAGCAGGAGTATTGCGACATGCTGCACAACGCCAAGGACAGCACTGAGAAGCTGGCGCCAGTCGCCCACCAGCATGTCTCAGCACCAGGTGAGGGAGGATGCTGCGCACGCTGATGCAGCAGGGGGTAACCACCAATCAGGCCCTCACGCCACTGCACGGCCGCCCTCGAGCACCAGCAGCCGCGCTGCGCCATGCTCAAGCTCAGGAGGCCACCCTGCTTCTCGCAGCTTTGTGCAGCGCAGCGAGCGAGCAGCGCCGCACCAGGCGGACCCATGGCGTGCGCTCAGCCAGCCGCGAGGCGGAGGCAGGCCGAGTGAGCGCGAGCCGCGCGGGAGGCCATGCCCCGCGCACCGGCGAGCGAGTGGCACGAAAGAGTGCAAGTCGCGCATGCTTTTGCGTAACGGTTCTCGCTTTTTCGAAGCGATCTTTCTCGGCCGACGCTCGGCCGACGTCCGCAGGCACAGCGGGCACGGCCACGGATCCCAGTAGCACTGGCTCGGCACGGCCACGGGTCCCAGTAGCAATAGCTCGGCACGGCCGCGGGTCCCAGTAGCACCGGCTCGGCGCGGCCGCGGTTTGCGGCCCTGAGCTTGCACACTGCGCGGGCGAGGAACAAACTTAAGTTTGAATTCCGTCTCACAGTGTGCCGGCAGTCGCCGAGCAGTGTCGCTCACACAAGCCACAGCACAAGTGACTGAGGGCCAGTGAGGGCGAGCCCATCGCTGTCACAGCTGTGGCAGCCGCACAGTAGGCTGCGCGAGATCGCCCGAGATGTCGCGGCGTGGCCGCGAGATCGCCCGAGATGGCGCGAGACCGCCCGAGATGGCGCGGCGCGGCCGCGAGATCGCCCGTTTGAATATCAGTTTTCACCACTAACATTATAAATTTACCAGTGATTTTTTTCTTTGACACCAATAAATGGGACTCCCACTAAACTTGGAAGACGTAGACAAATGGACCAATCGGAGACATCCGTGAATTCGTGAGCCTCCCTGGCGCCTGCGCCATTCTCAATGAAGAAAAGCTCAAAGAGCTAAGGGCGCGGTCGCCCTCGCCCGACTCGATGTCCTCCGCCTCACAGATCTTCTCCTCGAGCTTCTTGTAGAGGACCGTGTCGATGAGCGGCCCCACGAGCGTGTTCAGCGCCGGGATCCACAGCCGCGCCGGCGCCGAGTCCATCGCGATCATGCCGTCCTTTCTGCGGCCGCGGGTTGCGCTCGCGACGATGAGCATAGTGAGGCAGATGTCGAGGTTGTCCAAGTCGCGGAGGACGCCGGTCGCAATCTCGACCTTGTCCACAGCCGCAGCGCTGTCGCGGCATACAGACTCGGCCTCGGTCCGCACGGTCAAAAGCTCCTGGTCGAGATCCCACTCGCGCCAGAGCGTGTTGCGCATCTCGGCCGCGTCCTCGACCATGCTCTCGGACCGGACGTCGAAGTTCCGGTCGCCGGGTAGGTACATGCCCGTCACGGCGTGGTGGGCGCACTGCCGCTCCGTCTTGTCGCCCGAGTTGTAGCCCCCCGTCCCCATGAGGGTTGACGCGTGGGTCGTGTACGAGCCGGTGTGCTGGTTGCGCGAGTCGTGCCCCACACGCTCCTTGCCCTCCTCGCGGCCGACGGTCCGGTCCTGCGACGTCACCTTGTGCACGACGTCTCGTAGCTCCTTGTAGTTCAGCTTCTTCTGAACCACTTGGTCGATGGGCGGGTCAGCCTTCTTCGCCGCTTCCTTCAAGTCCTCCGGGTTCAGCTTGCCGAAGCGCGTGACCTCCGAGTGCTGGGAGACCATGGGCAGAAAACAGCCGACGCCACTCACGACCTTCTCGATCCTCTTGCTGCTGTCCTCGTCCTCCGTCTGCGCCGTCTCGTGCTTCATCCAGTTGGTCATGTTGGGGAGCTTGATCTGGCCCGTGGAGAGGAGGTAGAAGCGACGGAGCGAGATGGCGACAAACGGGCAGAAGAAGACGTTCTTGTGCGGGATGAACTCGCGCAGGCTCTCGACCTTGTCCATCTTGTGGAGCGTGTTCACGCGCCCCACATAAGGGGAGCGCTTGTTGGAGAGGAACCAAAACGGACGCCCCCCTGCATCGAGCTGAAAGATCTCGAGAGAACCCCACGACGCATCCTCAACGTTCATGTTGCGCAGCCCAAACGCGAGCATGAGCGTGACGGTCGCCGCGAGGTTGAGGCCCTTGAACACGCTCATGTTGTACATCACGAGGAGCACGCTGAAGACCGTGCCAATGTCGACGAGCGTCGACGAGCGGCCGCTGCCGAAGGGGGTGCCGGCCTGGACGTGGTTGCGCTTGGTCTGCTCACGGATGTACGCGTAGAGCTCCGCCCTCGGCGTGATGCTGGAGAAGTACGTCTGGTCCGGCTGGAACTGCTTGAAGTGGTCGGTGAAGAGGCGTCGCAGGAAGCTGGGAGGGGGGGAGGGGGGGGGGGTGAGAGGGTGCGCGGCGTTGCAGGATTACAGGAATGTACTCACGTGTCGACAGCCTTGACATGTCCGTCTTTGATCTCGGCCTTCTCGTGGTCGATCTTCTTGTTGTCGAAGAACTTCTGGTAGACGTCGTCCTTGAGGTAGTCGCGGAGGATCGGGTCGTACCAGCCGCTGCTGCACCCGTTCAACACGTTGATCTTGAGGTAATCAACCGCGGCGTCGGCGTCAGCGACGCCGAGGTGCGCGGCCATGTACTTCCCGCCAGTTTTTATGAGGGTTTTCGTGGATTCGGAGTTGCCCTGTTCGTGGAGGAGAGGTGGCGAGGAGGCAGTGAGCGAGTGGTGCGGGAGGAGGGGGAGGAGGAGCCTGTGGGGGGGAGGAAGGAAGAGTCGCGTGCGCTGCGCTGCGCGCGCTGCATGCGCGCGCCGCGTGTGTCATGGTGGGAGCTTGTCTCCACGTGTCGGGGGGGAGCTGACGAGCCAGCGCCGGCGGCGGGAGCGCTGGGCAGGGAGAACGTCGCTGGGGAGATTGTGTGACCGGGGCGGCGAGCGAGCGTTGGCGGGCATCTGGACTCGGGCGTCGCACACACAAAATCAAAAAAGAAAGGCGCGGCGCCGGCGTGGTGGGTGAGAGGGCTGGTCGTAGTGAGGGGAGGGGGGTGAACGAGTCACGCACCATCATGGTTGGTGGCGAGGAGCGGCGGCGGAGAGCGGCTCGGTGGTTACGCGCGCTTGGCGCCGGCCGTGTGTGAGTCTCGTGTGAGTCTGGACCCCACGACTTGGCGGTAGGGGGGCGGAAGAGAGCGGCCGAGGTTTTCTTTTTGGCACACCGTCCTCCTCCTCCCCGAACAAGCTGGCGTCACCCGAACAAGCGCGCCGACACCGCCGCCTCGGGCGGGGCGGAAAGCGCGTCGGCCGCGGAGCGCAGGACGGACCGCTCGCACGCGCGGAGGCGGGAGCAGACGCAGTGCACCTCGGCACTGACGCCTTGCAGCCGAGACATGGTCGGAGCGAGGCCGAGGGCGGCCTCCCTGTCGGCGACCGCGGCGGCAGCCACCTGCCGCGCGCGCTCCATCACCGCCCGCCGCCCGCCGCCGCCCAGGAGAGCGGCGTGCAGCAGGCTCGGCCACGGGTCGCCCTCCTCGCCGCCCTCCTCCTCGCCGACCCGAGCCAGCGAGCGCCGCTCCGACTCGCTCGCGCCAACCACGCCGCCGAGCAGCGCCGCCGCCGCACGGTCGTCGTCCCCCGCGCCGCCCTCCGCGCCGCCCGCGTCCAGCGCGCCGACGGCGCACCGCCACTCCGCCTCCGGCGCCAGCAGCAGCAAGGCCGCCCCCACCAGCCGAGCAGTGCCCTCGCCGCGCGGACCGAGCTCGAATGTGAGCTGGTCGACGCCGTCCCACGGGCTGGGCTCGACGGCGCCGCTCCGCTCGAGCGCACCGCTTCGCTCCCGCACCAGCCGGGAAGAACCGCCGCCCTCCTCCCCGCCGCCCTCCTCCCCGCCGCCACCGCTCGCGGCGTGCACGGCCCGCGCCAGCGCCCCGAGCGAGACCTGAACGACGTCGTCGCCGTCGCCGTCGTCGCTGTCGTCGCTGCCGCTCCCGTCCTCCTCCCCCTCTGCGGCGGGGGGCGGGGCGAAGCCGCACCTGTAGACGAGGTCCGCCTACCAAGTCCGCAGCGCCAGGCACGTCAGGTGGCGCGGCACGACTGCCATCCGAGGCACATCCGAGGCAGGCATGGCGAGGGCGTGCCGTGGCGCCGCCGTAGGCCTGGGTCAGCTCCTCGCCCGCGCGGATGCGCCTGCGGCAGGGAAGTGACACAGTGTGGCGACAGCGGCCTCCATGTCGAGAAGGCGGGCGTGGCGGGCGGCTGCTGCGGTAGGGTCGGGCGGGGAGGCTGGTGTGGCGGACCTCGTCGCGACGCCCACCACCCACTTCGAGCCGCGCGGCTCAAAGGAGACGTTTGGCCGGCGCGCCCAGTTGAGCGTCGTGTTGAAGGGGGCGATGCAGCCGCCCCACCACGGGTTGGCGTGCGACGCGGCGAGCGCGCAGAGCTCCGCGTACCGCTCCGCGCCGCAGGCCTCCGCCACGGCCTGCGGGAGCGAGGCGTGCTCCTCGGCGAGCGCGCGGAGCTTGGCCTCGACGACGGGCTCGAGCTCCGTGCCGTCGAGCAGCCGCCGCTCCGACTCGCTCCACACCCACGGGCACCGCGCCGGCGTCAGCATCGCGAGGAACGGCGCCCAGTCGGCAGTGGCCTCGAGAAGCGCGAGGGCGAGGCGCCGCTGACAGTCGCCGTCCGTGACGTCCGCGTCGGCGCCCGCGGAGGTTGCGCCGAGGCACGCGGCGCGCGGCACGCGGAAGAGCTCCTCGCCTCGCCGCAGAGGCTGGAGCGCGACACAGCCGTAGCCCGCCACCACGCCCTCCCTCGTTGTCGCGACGCGCGCGCTAGACCAGACGACGCCGCGGCTCTTGAGCCAGCGGGCAAGCGTGGCGGCCAGCGGGTCGCCGCCCGCAGCCTCGGTGGAAGGAGGCGGCCGCTGCTTGCGCTTCCTGCTCATAGCACGTGGAAAGAGGAGAAACTCGCTCGCGAAAGAGGAACAAAACAACCTGCAAAGGAAGGAGAAAGAAAAAGAGGCGTGTTTTTCGGAGGAAGGAAGGTCAGTAAAAAAGAATTTCGCCGCCCAACTCCCACTCCCGCTCCTCCGCTCCTCCAAGGGATGGCCGCCACCGTGCACGCGCAGAACGCCTCGCACAAGATCGTGCAGGAGGCCGGCACTTTCAAGTCAAACACCAAAGTCTGCATCGACAGGCGTGCGCCGCCGCGGCGAGCGCGGCCTACCCGCCGCCTCCGAGAGCCGCGCTCTCCCCGCGCTAGGCTCATCGAGAAGGCGAACGACCTGGTGGACAGCCGGGCCGACCTGGGCGATGAGCGCACCCTCGCGATGCTCGACAAGTGCGAGGCGGTGCTGCGCGACCTGATCAGCTCGGAGGCCGCCGCGAATGCACGTGCGCGCGCTCCTGACGGTCCACGCCCGCCCCAATCGCTGCGCTGAGAGCGCCCGTCGCCGTCCCGCCCTCCAGTCGGAAGCGTCAACGACTACCTCTCCTCCGCCGCGCCGAGCGCGCCCGACGAGCTCGAGGCCGGCTTCAAGGAGCACCTCGAGAGCGCCGCCTCGCGGCAGCGGGCGGGAGGCAGCGGCGACGGGGGCGACGCCGCCTTCCGGGCGCACCCCGATGCGCGCCAGCTGGCGAGCCTGCGGGAGCGGATTGCCGGCGGTTCCGGCTCTGGCGACGACGACGATCCCGTCATGACGCAGCAGACGCTCAACTTCACTTGCCCCATCCTGCAGACGCGGATGAGCGACAAGGGCGAGCTGCGGCCGATGAGCGCGGCGCATCTGCCCGGCCACACCCCCCGCTGCGTCTTCTCGCACAAGGGCATCCACAGCTGGCTGGTTGGCAGCCGGCGCAGCCAGTGCCCCGTCTGCAAGACCCCCACCACCTTCAGCACCCTCAAGGAGTGCAAGTCGACGGCGCGCCAGATCCGGAGCAGCGCACACGCCGCCGACGACGACATGCCCGACGCCACGCCCGTCGACTGATGCGTCGGCTGGAGGCGTCGATCATCTCGGGCCTCCCAGCCCCGTAAAGGGGCACACGCCTCTGGAGGGCTCTCGGGCCTCGGATGGCGCGGCGGGGGGGTGACGCGGCTGGACGGCGGCGACGCCACGCCGTGGCGGGCTCTGGTGTATCGTTATCGAGCCGGCGCGCCGGCGGGGACGCGCAGGGGGTGGGTGTCGACTGGCGTATTGAGACGGCGCGTGTGCTGCTCTCTACCGGCTCGGTCAGAGCCGGGCCCCGAGCGCGCCTTGGAGCTCTTGCGGCGCGGCGCGCAACCCGCACGCCGCAGAGGCGTGTGATGGTGGGGGCTCAAAGCAACCACACACACACTACACACACGGTATGGCATACGGGAGTAATTTTTTCATGTGAACGTTCTTCTGGACGCCACAACACGTAGTCTCCCGGGACATGCGCAGCGAGGGGGTCGACACACCACAGATTATAGATTATAGATACAATGAATCTTCTCCGAAGACCGCGCCATCACGCCGTCGGAGGGGTCGAGGCACGCGGCTCCCGCGTCCCGGAACCGCCCGGTGGCGTGCGAACGGCGGGCGCGGCTGCCGTTGGCGGGACGCGGCCCCGTCCCCCTCCGCGGCCGGTCCGGCGGCGGTGGCTCCCCGGTGGCTCCCCGCGCGGAGCGGCTAGTCCGAGTCGTCGTTGTCGTAGTCGTGCTCCATGAAATCGACCTTGTACCGGAGGATGCCTCCCACCCCGCCAAACCCCTTGACAAACTGCGAGCCTGTCGCGGGGCGGGAGAGGGCTGCGTCAGGCCGCGCCCCCCGCGCTGGAGAGGGGCGGCGCAGGGCGGCGGCGGGCGGCGCGCCCTCTTGCGAGCGGTTTGTCACAAACTCGAGCGTCGCGCCAAAGTTTTTGTAGTTGGACGCGAACCACTCGACCAGCTGCACCTTGTCGACCACCTCGAGGTCGGCGCCCTCCTGCGCGGCGAATGCTAGGCGGCCCGTCAGAGCGAGGTGTGGCGGGCGGGAGGGCACCGAGCGGGCGGTGCCTTGGAGACGAAGTTGGACTTGTCGGCCTCCTGCTCGGGCGACATGTGCCTCACCTCCTCCTCCCCTGCACGCGAGCGGCGGCGGCGGGGTGACGGGCGCGCGGCTTGCGGGGGGAGGGGCGCGAGGCCGCCGCGCGCCACTGTTTGCGTCCTTGAGCGTGTACCGCAAGGTCGCCAGGTTCTCCCACACGATGAGGATCTGCACGGCGCCCATCTCGAGCCCCTTGAGCGTGTCGTCGATCCCAAAGCAAAACTTGCCCGTGTCCTGCGAGATCTGCTCAAAGTACTGCGAGATGAGCTTCTTCTCCTGCACGAACTTGACGTTGCCCAGCGTCTCGGCCGACAGCTCAATCGCCTGCCCGCACAAACGAAGGAACGCCTCACCGCGGCAGCATGCCGCGACCGCGCC
Organism: Emiliania huxleyi CCMP1516; assembly: GCF_000372725.1. Taxonomy (NCBI): domain Eukaryota; phylum Haptophyta; order Isochrysidales; family Noelaerhabdaceae; genus Emiliania; species Emiliania huxleyi. The sequence continues at coordinate 1,212,664 of NW_005201092.1, read as the reverse complement.
GCCCCCCGTCTGCACGGCTATCTGCGCACGGCTGGGAACTCAACCCGCCTGTGCCCTCTCTGTAGGGAGTGCCTCCTCACCCCTCGACTACCTCGCGACTACCCAGCTCGCGCCTGGTTGAAGCCGTTCTCTCCGCCGTACGACACGTCCACCGTCTTGAGCACCTTCGCGGCAGAGGGAGGCGGCAGAGGTAGGCGGCAGAGGGAGGCGGCAGAGGGAGGCGGCAGAGGTAGGCGGCAGAGGGAGGCGGCAGAGGGAGGCGGCAGAGGGAGGCGGTAGAGGGAGGCGGCAGAGGGAGGCGGGGCGGCAGGTGGGGCGGGGCGGGGGAGGCGCCCCGCTTGCGGGCGGGGCGGAGGGGAGGGCGGGGAGGGGTGGGGAGGGCGGGGAGGGTGGGGAGGGAGGGGAGGGTGGGGAGGGTGGGGAGGGTGGGGAGGGAGGGGAGGGTGGGGAGGGTGGGGAGGGTGGGAAGGGTGGGGAGGGTGGGGAGGGTGGGGAGGGTGGGGAGGGCGCGCGCTGCCTTTGCCGCGAGCCGCTGGTCGAACTTGTCCGACTCGGAGAGCACCACCTTGAAGTCTGCCGAGCCGGCCAGCACCAGCCCAGACACGTTGCACTTGTCGTTGGTGATGAACATCTGCGTCGCCATCTCGGCGCACTTGGTCACGTAGTTTTGACGCTTCTCGAGCCGCAGCCGCGCGAAGCGCAGCGCCGACTGGCCGCCGCGGCCGTGCTTCTTCGGCAGGTCGACCGAGAACTTGTGGATCACCTCTCGGTGGTTGCCCGCCAGAGTGCCGTACAAGCAGCCGTTACCTGCCGGCAGAGGGGCGAGGGGGTGGGCTGGCGGCGGCGTCCGCCCGCTCGGGCACCGGACGAGGAGCGGTCAAGGGCGGCGGGCGGGGCGGCGCCGTCGCGGGGCGGCGTTGCGGCGGTGGTGTGTGAGGTTGTGTGTGAGGCCGTGTGTCAGGCGGAGGGAGCGGTGTCGGGGCCGGTGGACCGTCCATGATGATGAACCCGAACTTGTCGTCCGACATGAGGAGCTCCTGCAGCGCCTCGGTGTGGAACTTGTTGTCGCACAGGTACAGGGACGTGTTGATCGGCTTGAAGGGCTCGAAGTCGATGTTGACCTTCCGCTCCTTGTTTTCGTCGGTCAGGATCGTGCCGCAGTAGATGACGAGACCGTTCGGAGGAACCTTGGAGAAGAGCTTGAGCCGCTGCTGGGTCGAGGTGATGGCCGAGAGGACGGAGAGGCGATTCACGCGCGACTTGATGTTGGACGCCGTGCCGTACTCCTCGGCAAGCATCTTGGACGCCTGAGAGATCTGGCTGCCCGGCGGCAGAATCAGCGAGATCATCGACGTGCCGTTCCTGCGAGCGAGGCCCGGTGAGGGCGGAGCTGATCCGTGGCCGCCCGGTCTCCTCCTCGCCACGCGGCGCAGTGCATCCCGCCCAGGCTATCGCGGCAGGGCGTCGGCGCTGCGCACCCGCGTGCCGCCTCGAGGTTCTTGACGAGCTTCTTGACCTTCCAGATTTCAATCTCGGCCTCTGCGCGCTTGTCGGCCTCGGCGTCGGCCATCGCGACAAGCACTCGCGGCGAGGGCCTCCAGCTGCTGCGGGTCGGGCGCGCTTGCAGCTACGGGGACTCGCGTGTGCAGCTACACCTCGCCGCCGCCCACGTGGCGCCGGATTTCTTTTTATCCTCTCGCTCCCCTTTCCTCCCTTGCCTTTGTTTTGCGCAGGGTGGAAGAAGAAAACACAACGGAGGGCCCATCAGCCATCTAAAATGAACCAGGAACCGCGGTCGGTGGTCCCAGCCGCCAGCGGCAGCCATTCCACCCGCGCGCACATCACGAGACGCAACGCCAGCATGCCCAAGGCTCCCTCTCACTGCGGAGGGCCGCGCAGGAAGTTTGACCGCTTCTGCCGCAGGTCGTTGATGCGGGCGCTCGAGGAGGGCAAGTTGGCCTCGTCCGCAGCCACATCCCCGAGGGAGAACTGGAGCGCGGCCGTGGCGACGAGAAGAACCTGGGGGCGGCGGCGGCGCAGAGATGTGAGAGGAACGCGCGGAATGGGGAAGGAGAGACGGTGGGAGCAAGCGCATAAAAGGAACGCGCGGCTGTGAAGGTGTGGGCAGGGGCGCGCACTAGCACGAAGCCGACGACAAGCCTGTCGTCCAACTGATTCGCGATCGCACCGCTCTCCGCCGCCGCGGACGCGGACGAGGCGGTGCCCGCGACAAGCGCTGCGGCGGCGGCAGCGGGCGTGGAGCGCAGCAGCGTCAGCGGAGCAAACGCTGGGGGCGCCGCCCGCAGCGGCGCGCCGGGCACGCGGGGTCCGACGAAGAGGGCCGCAGCGGGCGATCCGTGCAGGAGGAGGAGGAGGAGGATCGTCGTGCGAGGCAGGCGAGGCGAGACTCCACACAGCATGATCACCGCCGTTCTAGGAAAAAGAATCTTACAACAAAACTCCCTCGCACAACACTGGGCACGGGACTGGCGCGCACTGGCACGAGCACAGGTACACCGGAAAAAGAACTCGGCAAGGGGCCCCTCCAATCTCCTGCCCCACCGCTTGGTAGCAGGTAGCATCGAGGGGTGGCCTTGTCTCCCACGTCGATGCGGGCGTAGGGGTAGGCGCGGCGGCCGGAATACCACGCCGTCCGACCTCGTCGGGAGGCGCAGGACCCGGACGCCGCGAGCAGTGTCGCCCGACCCGGAGCGACACTGCGGCACCGTCGCCCGACCCGGAGCGACAGTGCCCTTCTGGACAGTACCCTTCAACCGTCGCGTCGCCTTCCACGCATTGCTGGCAGAGCCCGTAAATGTAAAATCCCCTTCAAGCGCAGGCCCTGTCTGAAGCCGCTGCTGACGCACAGCCGGGGGCACAATCAGACCTTGGGCGCTGGCCGTCGATGGGCCTTGGTGGGTTGCCTAGCAATGCGAGAAAAGACTCTGCAACGAAGAACAATGACCAACTGCGCAGCTCACCGCCGCGGACACCGCGTTCATACCGCATTGCGAGCGTTGAACTGGCGGCTGACGACTGGCACGGAGTGAGTCCACAGTCGAGTCGAATGTCGTACGACCGAACGGCCATCCGTTGGGTGGGCTGACCCCAATCTTGAACGATACGCTCACAAATCACTGCCCGCCAGCACAAGTTCGGTATCAGCAGTTGAGTCGCATCCAGTGGATCGGCAGAGTCAGGGCGGGTTCTGCACCCAGGACCTCGCCCGTTACCCGCGTCACCACTAGACGCTCATCTCATCCTGCTCAATGATACGCTGAACAGCAAACTGTCCACCCCGACCACAAACACAGTCCATCGGGCTGGTCCATGTGGTGGCGGCGCCTTGCGGTGTGCACGAGATGCGGATCCGCGTGGAGACTGCGCGCCGTCCACCAGCCGCTGAATGGCTGTACGGGCTGTTCGAGCCGACAGAACAACGACAACTGAATGCGGAAATGAATGCTCTCGGCGCCAATGCTCTGATCTGTGTAGCGCCTGCGCGTGCCGCCCTGCGCAGCGGCCCATGGGCCTTTGCGATCCACAGCGCTCCGGCCATGGCGATTGAATCATGGCGCGAGGCGCGCTGGCTCCATGGCAGCACGTTGAAGCAAAGCAGGTGGGGACGAGGACGCGCGTAAGGACGCGTCGCCATCTCTGCTGTGAATAGAGGGAGAGTGCTGCAGCGTTGGAACCGTAGCTCGGCGCCTCGCCCTCAGCAGAGCGGGCGAGAAAAGCTGAAGCTGTTCGCGCCACTTTAAACAAAAAGAATTTTAAAACACCGCGCACAACACTGCCCAAAAAAACTCGATAGAAATTGTGCCAAGCCACGATAATCCTGCCCCTGCCAGACTGCGGGTCCAAATACCCCGGCGCTCGCGCGCGCCACCGCCCCCGAGGGTGCGACTGAGCCTGCCGCGCTCGATCTGGGAGCCACTCGGCGCCAGGTCGAACGGCGGTCGGCTCGGCCACTGCGGGGCGACGCATGATAGAGCATGCTGGGCGCCGCATCATCTACTACCGCTCCACGCCAAGGCGCGGGGCGGCAGTGCTCGTCGGCGCTCGCGGCGCTTCGGTGCGCTCGGGCGCGCTCACCATGTGGTCGTTCAGGGCGGCTTGCACGCGCCTGCACACACACACACACACACACACACACACACACACACACACACACACACACACACACACACACACACACACACACACACACACACACACACACACACACACACACACACACACACACACACACACACACACACACACACACACACACACACACACACACACACACACACACACACACACACACACACACACACACACACACACACACACACACATGCACACACACACATACACAGACACACAGCCCCTTCCCCTTCCCTCTCAAGACCGCAAGGGCGAGGACACGCGTAGGCCGCACCACTAGCGAAGCCCACAGGCACGGCGTCGGCCCTCCCTCCCCCGGCGTGGCTGGCGAGCCGACCCCTGACCCACTCCCTCCGTGCGGTGCCGCGCTGTGCCACTCCCTCGACCTCGCCTCTGCGTACGGTGCGCATGGCGTGCCGACTCATTGCGTCGCCGGCTACGCCAACGCGCTCGACTGGATTTGCTTCAGCCGCGAGACGCTTCGCGTGGTTGCTGTGGCGCCGCTGCCGCCGATTGACGAGCTACGGCGCCACATGGCGATCCCAAGCGCGGAATTCCCGTCCGACCACGTCTCTTTGGTCGCAGACCTCGAGTTCTACGACTACGTGAGTCGACATGAAATTAAGGCCGCGCTCGAGACGCGTTTATCGCAAGCGTGGCATCGGCATTGCCCATAAACTACTTTACTCAGGCTTGTTTGTGAGAGAGATGTTTAGCAATACCTTAAAGAGAGGTTTACAGGTGGGGGGTAATAGAGATTATCTCGCCGTCTAGCGCGCGGGAAGCCTCGGCGCCGGAACACGAGAGCCGGAGGAACGCGGAAGAGGGCAAGAGCGGATCGGCGCGGGAGCTGCGAGAGCTGAAGTTCAAGATCGCGGCGGAGCTGCGAGCTGGACGGTCAATACCAAACAACCATGCAAGCAACTCTTAACACTCCACATCTTCATTCACCCACGCTCTAGGAGGGAGGCCTCGGAGGGAGCCACGACGCCAGCCACGGCCGTGAGAGTGATTCCGCGATCCCTACACACGGCATCTAGCTCTGGCGAGTTGCTGCCCATGAGGAGGACCTGGACGACACGCAGGAAGAGGTTCGATTAGTGTGGGGCGAGTATGGGCGAGGGAGGGTGGGGGGGGGGGGTGCGTCTTGCGCCTGCAAGCTCGGGGCGGCCCCCTCCTTGAGGGCAGCGGCCAGCGCCTTGCAACCCTCGTCGCCAATTTGATTGAAGCGGAGTTCGAGCTTCATGAGCCACGGCGCTGCCCCGCTCGCGAGGACCTCCGCCAGCTGCGCTGCCTCCGCGTCGCCCCAGCCAAGGTGGCCGTAGTCCAGCTCCTCAGCCTTGCCAAACTGCTCCTCGAAGGCGGCCTCGTACAGCCGCTGCACCAGCGGCTTGTCGTCCTTGCCGTTGGTGAAGCTCTTCGTCTCCAGCTCCGCCGCGAAGCGAGACGGCAGAAGGGGAGGTCGCCGGCCACCGCCCTTCGTGCACTCGGTCACAAGGCTACCGCAAACGTACTCCTTATCGTCACGCATCTTGCTTAGGTCGAGTGACTTCTTGCCGTTCTTTGTCAGGCTCGCCCAGCTAGCCTCAGTGAAACACCAGCCGCGGTCAAAGTACTTGGCCACGTTGGCGCCCATGAGCTGGTCCTCCTTGTGGCCGGCAGGTAAACTAGTCAGCCGCAGCACGGTCGTTTGCGGGTGGGAGTAGAGCGTGCCGAGGCAGCCCAGGCCCTGCTTGAAGAGCGTGTTCTGCTCCTCGGTGCGCACGACGCCGTTGGCGGGGTCGGGGTGCTGGTGCAGCGAGAGGAAGTCCCAAAAGACGCCTAGCCGCCGGAATGCGTTGGGTCCGCTCAGCAGTGCCTTGAGTGCTTGTGCAACTCGGCGTAGGTTGTCGCCGTTCGGGTCGGGGTGGTCCTTGGTCAGCCACGGGTAGGAGAGCGCGGCGACGGGAAGCCCTTGGAAAGGTCTAGTCGCTTCGATGAGTTCGGGAAGGGAAAGGAAGGCCTCTTCGGGCAGTGCCTGGCGGTGAGTGAGAACGCCGCCCTGCTCGGCGTGATTGATGATCCATTGTGCATCGACGGCAGCGACGGCGCTGCTCGCGAGGACTGGCTCTAGGTCGCCGCCGCCGTACTTCCACCAACATTCGGCGGTGGATCCGGCGGTGGATCCGTTCTTGTCTCCACAAGGCGGTGGATAATACCACCGGCCCCGCCGCTCCTTGACCGCCTCGGGGTAGGCCTGTAGCAGCGCCAGCACCACCGCCTTCGACGCGCCCATCTCGCCGGCGCAATGCAGCGGCAGCATCTCCTTCTCGCCCTTCTCCTTGGCCGCCTCGGGGTAGGCCTGCAGCACCGTCAGCACCACCGCCTCCGACGCGCCGCTCGCGATGGCGCAGTGCAGCGGCAGCGTCTTCTTCTCGCCCCTCTCCTGGGCCGCCTCGGGGTAGGCCTGCAGCAGCGTCAGCACCACCGCCTCCGACGCGCCGCTCGCGATGGCGCAGTGCAGCGGCAGCATCTCCTTCTCGTCCTTCTCCTGGGCCGCCTCGGGGTAGGCCTGCAGCACCGCCAGCACCACCGCCTCCGACGCGCTCCACCTATCGACGGCAATGTGCAGCGGCAGCTTCTCGTTCTGGTCCCTCTCCTTGGCCGCCTCGGGGTAGGCGTGCAGCACCGCCAGCACCACCGCCTCCGACGCGCCCTTCCCGACGGCGCAGTGCAGCGGTAGCATCCCGTACTTGTCCCATTCCTTGGCCGCCTCGGGGTAGGCCAGCAGCAGCGCCAGCACCACCGCCTCCGACGCGCCATTCGACACGGCGTAGTGCAGCGGCAGCTTGTTGTCCTCGTCCTTCTCCTTGGCCGCCTCGGTGTAGGCCTGCAGCAGCGCCAGAACAACCTCCTCATCCACGGCGGGCTTCAGCTTCAAGTCGCCGTCATTGTCCACGCCCCGGCTCACGACCATCGCGCGGCCCTCGTAGATCACCTTCGCCCCAGCCTCCTTCGACTCGCCTTCGACCTCGGTCGCCTTGATGTAGTCGGTCTCGTAGACGGCCCACTGCAGTGGCAGCTTTCCTTCCTCGTCCTTCTCCTTGACCGCCTCGGGGTAGGCCTGCAGCACCGCCAGCACCACCGCCTCCGACGCGCCATTTGCGACGGCGCAGTGCAGCGGCAGCCTCTCGCCGTCGTCCTTCTCCTTGGCCGCCTCGGGGTAGGCCAGCAGCAGCGCCAGCACCACCGCCTCCGACGCGCCGCTCGCGATGGCGCAATGCAGCGGCAGCATCTCCTTCTCGCCCTTCTCCTTGGCCGCTCCTGGGCTCGCAGCAATTATCGCCAGCAGCTCGGCATCGGTGTCACCGCTCTTCAGCGCAGCGAAGAGATCTAGGATGGGCATCTTCGGCATCTTCCACACACCGCACGTCGTCGAGCGTGACAGCGCCTGAAGATTTTTCGCGAAGGACCCAGCCGAAATTTGTTTTTTCGCCTTGAGGGTCGATTCCGCATGACGGTTTTCTCAGCTAACACAGATAATATACACGAAATGCAAATGGACGAGGGCGGCGCTCTCGGCCACGCCGCGGGGCGGCGGCGGCTGCGCGGGCGGCGGCTTCGGCATCGCCATCACCACCGCCCCGGCCGGCGTCTGCCCGATCTTCGGGATGCCGTCGGTCTCTCCGCGGGGGAAGCTGCGCAATGCCATCAGCGCGGGGGCGACGTAGATGAGGAGGGAGCCGCCCGTGGCGCCTCCGAGCGCCGAGATCGTGTCGAGATCGATGCCGAGGGCGGCGACGCCGCAGAGCGCCGCGACCGAGGAGCAGACGACCGCGGGCCTGTTGACAGCTGGAGGTGAGAGCTCTGCTGTTCAGGCCCCGTGCGCCCAGCATGAGACCGCAGAGATTTCTGGCTGCCACCAGAGGGCGCTGCAGGGGTAACGACTCGCATCCCGGCTCATCTCGACCCCCTCCCGGCTAGAGTGCCGAGCCTCGCTGCTGCGGCGGGGGGCAGCTTGAGCATCTCGACGAGGGTCGTGCGGAAGGGCCTCTCGAGCAGAGGAAACTCGCACAGCACCGCCGCGCCGACGCCGAGCCGCGCCACCACCGCAAGCGGGTCCGCCGAGGCGTACGAGTTGAGGATGTTCGCGTCCGAGGCGGCGCCGAAGGTGAGGTATCGCCCTCTGCCGCCTCATAGGCAGCGACGCCGCCGCCACCCTTGCCGCCGCCACCCTTGCCGCCGCCACCCTTGCCGCCGCCACCCTTGCCGCCGCCCTTATCGCCGCCGATGCGGAGACGGCGCAGCAGCGGAGGGCTCAGGCGGCGCGCGTACTCGGCGAACTCCTCGTTGATCTCGGCGGCGCGCCGCAGCCGCACCGCAAGCCACGAGGGGGCCTCCTCCTCCGGCGCCCCCACCCTAGCGGCCTCCCCCGCCGGCTGCGGCGCCAGGGCCGTGAGGACGGAAGGAGCGTTGTAGTGCGCGAGGAAGGCATTCGAGACGAGAGAGACAAAGTAGGCGATGGCGCCTGAGGGGCGGAGCGTGGACGTGTCCTGGACGCGTCCCGGACGCAGCGCCACTCACGGGCGCAGAGGCGACGGCGCCGGCCGAAGGGAGCGAGCCGAGCCCTCCTCCACCGCCGCCTGCTCCTCCTCCTGCCGCCTCTGCTGAGGCGGCGCCGGCGTCCGCTAGCGCGGCGGCGTCGGCGGCGTCGTACGACCCGTCGGCGAGGCGGGCGATCATGCAGAGGGCGGTGACGAGGACACCTGGGGGGGGGGGGGGTTGGGTGGTGGTGGTGGTGGTGGTGGTGGTGGTGGTGGTGGTGGTGGTGTCGTAGGCGTGTCGCTTGGGCCAACAGCGTGGAGCGGTGAGAGGGCACCGGACTCCAAAGTAAGACGCCGTGCCGAGGGGTGCGAGGGAGGGGAGGAGGCAGAGCGGCGTGATGACGGAGGCGGCGCAGCCGAAGAGGACCGCCGTCCTCGAGACGTCCGCTGCCGGGAGCGCGAACAGCACGGCGAGCAGGTCGGTGCCGGTGTCCGCGATGACGGTGGCGCAGGCGATCGCTGCTGTGGAGCAGAGCAGGAGCGAGGCGACGGCGGGCAAGGCCGCGAGCCGTGGGCCGAGGGGAGGTCCAGGCGCCGACGTACGAGGGTTGCTCGGTCTCGACGCAGACACGGCCGATCAGAAGGAAGCCCCACGCGTTGAGGGCGCCGAAGAGGAGAAGGAGAGGCACCGCGAGAGCGATCGCCGACAACGATGAGTTTGTCAGCTCGCTGGAGCGGTACGACCCGTCAACGAACGAGTGGGAGGGGGAGGCTGTGGCGCCGATGCCGACGGCACGAGTCTATGTCGGCACTGCGGTGCTCGATGGCAAGCTCTACGTGGCGGGCGGCGAGAGTGAGGCTGACGGCGCAGCGTCCAACCTGGTGGAGCGGTACGACTTGGCTGCGAAGTCGTGGGAGGTGGTGGCGCCGTTGGCGTCGGCGCGGCAGGCTCACGGTGTAGCGGTGCTCGACGGCAAGGCATATGCTGTGGGCGGGTGGGGCGGCGGCGACAACCTCAGCTCAGTCGAGCGGTACGACCCTGCGACGAACGCTTGGGAGGCGGTGGCGCCGATGGCGACCGCACGGTATTCTCACGCCATGGCGGTGCTCGACGGCAAGCTGCACGCTGTTGGCGGGTACAACGGCGGCGAGGGCTACCTTAGCTCGGTGGAGCGGTACGACCCGGCGGCGGCGCGGCAGTCTCACGGCATGGCGGTGCTCGACGGAAAGTTGTATGCTGTGGGCGGAATCGACGATGACGGCGACCTTCTCAGCTCGGTGGAGCGGTACGACCCGGCGACGAATGCGTGGGAGGCGGTGGCGCCGATGGCGACGGCGCGGTTTGCTCTCGGCGTGGCGGTTGTTTGACGGCTGCTGTGGGGGGGGGGGGGGGGGCCGTGGGCCCCTCAAAAAAAAAAAAATTCTTAGCTTCAGCCCCCCTCCGAGACTAGGGACAGAACCCAGAGATACATACGTCAAAGGGACTGCGCCTCGCCCCCACTTGCCCTGACTACACAGGATAGCGTGCCCCGATAACGGCGACACATAGTGGGGGACACTGCGCAAGGAGGGGGTGCGAAGGCTCATTGGGGTACTAGGTGGGACCATGAGGGGGGGTGGGCGGGGTCCTGTGGGGGTGAAATGTTGCGCGGCGAATTCGAACCTACCCCCTCGCCGCGCCGATCCTCACGCGGAGGGTAAAACCCTGTGGGACAAAACCCCCCCGCGGTCGGCAGTCTTCAGAGTGGACCCCCCCCTCCCCAGCCTCCCCTGTGCATCTCGCACCCCCCCCCGCTCCCCATCGGTGACTCGCGAAGGACACGGACACTCGGGGTGAGGGGGGGTCCCCCCGGAGGGGGCTCTGGGGCATTGTTGGGTTGATCGCTCGTGCCGGTCTCGGGTCGATCTCGGGTCGATCTCGTGTCGATCTCGAGTCGATCTCGGGTCGATCTCGGGTCGATCTCGGGTCGATCTCGGGTCTCGGGTCGGTCTTGGGTCGGTCTCGGAGTGGTCTAGAAAAGAAAAAAATGCGGGGCGAGATGAGGCGAGATGAGGCGAGGTGAGGCGAGGTGAGGGGCGATGAGGCGAGATGAGGCGAGATGAGGCGAGGTGAGGCGAGATGAGGCGAGATGAGGCGAGGTGAGGCGAGATGAGGCGAGATGAGGCGAGTGGCGAGATGAGGCGAGATGAGGCGAGATGAGGCGAGATGAGGCGAGATGAGGCGAGGTGTACCTCGGCGAGATGAGGCGAGGTGAGGCGAGATGAGGCGAGCGGGTGAGGCGAGATGAGGCGAGGTGTGAGGCGAGATGAGGCGAGGTGAGGCGAGATGAAGCGAGGTGAGGCGAGATGAAGCGAGGTGAGGCGAGATGAGGCGAGATGAGGCGAGACTAGGAGGCGAGATGAAGCGGGATGTTGTGTGGCTGCTTGTGCTGCCAAGCAGGCAGCACAAGCAGCCATACAAGTGAGCTTTGGGGTTGTGTGGCTGCTTGTGCTGCCTGCTTGGCAGCACTTGCTGCCACACAACATCCCGCTTCATCTCGCCTCTTAGTCTCGCCTCATCTCGCCTCATCTCGCCTCACCTCGCTTCATCTCGGCTCACCTCGCTTCATCTCGCCTCACCACGCTTCATCTCGCCTCACACGTCGCCTCATCTGGCCTCACCGGCTCGCC
>NW_005201092.1:1160893-1201219 GCF_000372725.1 Emiliania huxleyi CCMP1516 | reverse complement strand
AGCACAAGCAGCCACACAGGTCAGCTTTGGGAGCTCTCGGCGACGCCCAATGCGTGCGCCGGTATGACCTCCGGGAGGTTGAGTGGCGACCTCGGTGAGGTTTACTTAGTTCGTTCTACGGAGTGACAGCACCTCCGGGCGGTTTTAGAACTTTGATCGCTACTCAAGCCACACAGAACACCCGCTTACTAGCCTACTTTTCAGCGTTTCCGGGCTCGCAAAACCCGGCGGGTGCAGCGGCGCAAGACCTCTCGGAGGTCGCTGGCCGACCTCGGGGAGGTCGGGGAAAACCCCCGTTCGGCTATCTACTCGCTCCCCCGCTACTCACAGACACTACGGCTGTCACGGGAGACTCACAGTGGCTACTGAGACTGTTCACACGTGACGTTCACACCTGGGGGACCAGGGTGTATCCGCAACTCGCGCAGATCACCCCCTCAGCGCCGACATGCCGTGGCTCGGCTGTTGGTGCTGCTAGTGCCCGTTTGGGGATCACCAGTGCCCCCCAGCTAACTACCCGAGGGCGAAAGCGACGAGCGGATGGAAGAAAGACACTTGCCACCAGCGGCTTGGTCATGATGTCCGCCAGTTGGCCTTGGGTGCGGATGTGGTACATGTGTACGCGCTTGTCATCCTTAATTTGCTCCCGGAGGAAGGCAATCTTGGTTGCGACGTGCCGCATCCTCTTGGAAGAGGTATTCCCCTCGGATAGGAGGCAGGCAGGCCGACTTGTTGTCGCAGTATGACAGTGTGAGGGGCAGGTAAGGTAAGGTAAGGCACGGGCGTTTTTTCGGCATCAACTCGAAAAAAGAAAATTAATACGTTACATGTAAAAAGAATTTACACAAAAGAACTCTCTCTCACAGCAGACAGGCTCGACGTTAAAAAGAATACCGGCGACGCAATGTCCTGCCACACAAACACGCGCCTCCACGCTCGCGCCGATGGCCTCCCACCGCATCGGCGCCCGCGTCGCGGGCCTCTCGCCAGAGCAGCTGTGCGCCATCATCGAGGCGCAGGCGGGCGCGAGCGACGCCGCGCTGCGCGTGGCGGAGGAGCACGCCGCACGGCTCGTGGAGCAGCCCGAGTGGGTGCTCTCTGAGGTCCTCCTCTCGCCGGACCTCGCCCCGCACATCCTCGCCCAGCTGCCGATCGAGGCGCACGCCGCCAAGGGGACGTGCCGCGCATGGCGCCGCGGCTGGAAGGAGACGCTGAAGAAGCGCGAGGGGCCGCGCTTGGTCGTGATTGGTGGCCGCAACAACGATGGCGAGCCTGTCAACTCGCTGGAGCGGTACGACGCGTCAACGAATGAGTGGGAGGAGGAGGCTGTGGCGCCGATGCCGACGGCACGCACGCGTCCTGGTATGGCGGTGCTCGATGGCAAGCTGTACGCGGCGGGCGGCAGGGAGGGCGGCGCACCTTCCAGCTCGGTGGAGCGGTACGACCTGACTACGAAAGCATGGGAGGCGGTGACGCCGATGGCGACCGCACGGGCTTCTCACGCCATGGCGGTTCTCGACGGCAGGCTGTACACTGTGGGAGGCTTCAACAACAACGGCGGCCACACTAGCTACCTCAGCTCGGTGGAGCGGTACGACCCGGCTGCGAACGCGTGGGAGGCGGTGGCGCAGATGGCGACGGCTCGGTGTAATTTTGCCGTGGCGGTGCTCGACGGCAAGCTGTACGCTGTGGGCGGGTACGACGGTGACTACTTCAGCTCGGTGGAGCGGTACGACCCGGCGCTGGATGCATGGGAGGCTGTGGCGCCGATGGCGGTGCGGCGGATAGCTTTCGGCGTGGCGGTGCTCGACGGCAAGCTGTACGCTGTTGGCGGGTACGACGACGACTCGGTGGAGAGGTATGACCCCGCGACAAACGCGTGGGAGGCGGTGGCATCGATGACGGCGGCGCGGGAGGAACACGCCGTGGCGGTGCTGGACGGCAAGCTGTACGCTGTTGGCGGCGAGATCTCATGGGACGACGAAGACAACGACGAGGAAGACGAGGAGGACCGCCCGCTCAACATGATAGAGCGATTCGACCCAGCCACAAACACCTGGGAGGAGTTGGCACCGATGGCGACGCTGCGCACCAATCCCGGCGTTGCGGTGTTGTAGCCCGATGATAGTTTCCGCGACATCTGGATGATGTGGGGCATGGACGGCGCCATTAGCAGGTTGCTCCACTACCACGGCTAGGCTGGCGATGAGCGTTGTGATCTGTAGCCACTTACTAGAAGGCGCCGGAGCACGCATTGCGACGCCGTGTGCGTTTCCCACACCTCGCTCTCTGACAGCGTGAGCGTGTCCGTGTGTTCAGTTATAATAAATAAATAAAAACGGACACCTCTCTACTGTGAGATGGGTAAAAAGGAACAGGCCCCCGCCCTTGCGATCTTTGTGCAGGGTTCTTTGTGGGTGTGGTCGGCGACTAGCCGGGGTCGTCCTCCCGATGGGGGACTAGCACTAGCCGTCTTCCACATGGTCCCTCGGGTCCCTGCTGCTCCTAATCTCTTCGTACATCCTCCTGCTGATCTCCGCAAAGTCCTGCTCCCTCCCTCGTCTCACCCTGCGCGTCTGCTCCGCCTCACCGTCTTCTGCCCTGCGTCGTCTGGCGACGGGTCCTCCATAGTCGGTCGAAGTCGCCGCCCTCCTCGTGCCTCTTCCCAACGTTCCCTCGGCGGCCGATGCCGTCTGCTCCGGCTCCCCAGTCCCCGGGTCTGCCCTGCTCTCGTCTGCGCTAGTTTCTGCTTCGTCCTCACCGGCGTCTCTCCTCTTCCCTCTCCCCTTCTTGTATGCTTTGCACATCGCGTCGATTCCTGTTCGCGTGAGCACCAGCCTGAAGCCCGCCCAGCATCTGAACCGCTCCCTAAGTCGAAGGAGCATCATCAGTCTCACCCACTTCGCTCTCTGCCCACCGTCTCCGCTCCCTCCCGCTTGAGCCGCCGTCGCGGCCCTCGTTCGTCCCACTGGCTGTTGGCCTGTTCCCACGTTACCTCCATTATCCCTCCTCCTCCGCGACTCCCTCAAGGCTGGCCGGGCCTCCTTCCACCCAGCGAAGAGCTTCCTCAGCCACTCGATGTGTTCCTCTCTCTTCATTATGCGCGCCGTAGCCTCATCATTGAGCTGGATCCACCTCTGCACCGCTCCCGTCGCCGCCTCGGCCACGACTTGCAAGTTCCTCGTGACCCCGGCGCCAAGGTCCCTCCGACTCTTCTCCGGGAGATCATCTACCAGCGCCGGCAACACCCCCCCGACGGCTGGTGCTAGTGCATCGTACCCGTCCTCATCCAGCACCCTATAGCGTGAGCCCTTCAGCGCAGCGACATGCGCTATTCTCAGCGTCTTCAGCGTATCCTTGGAGTCGGGTGCCGCCTGCGCTACTTTGCTGATCGCCGTCCCCGTCTGCGCTCGCGCTACTCTGAGGAACCATCTGGCCTGCTCCCTATTCCCCGGGCAGGCGCCGCTAAGCAAGTGCGCCATTGTCGCTCTAGGCGGGTTCTCATCTTCCTCGGTCCATTGCTGCGCGGCTTTCCGCACGATCGGGCACAGCGGGTCCCGCTTTAGTGCCGCCCTCCTCGCCGCGTCCCTCGCGGCCTTACATACGAGGCAGCCCCTGAGTTCGCTCCTCGTGGCGGCGCCCGGGGTCTCTCTCCCCGCCTCTCCCCGCATGATCCTCTCGTGGTGCGCTCCGTGTGGCACCCCCGCCTGCTGCCGCACCCGCGCTCCCATGACGGTCTTTGTCTGTCACCACGTTGTGATCATCCACGTCGGCGAATTGTATCTCACGCTCGCCGTGCTGATCCTTGATCCGCTGACGCTTGTCCCATTTGTGTCTCGTCGTTCCCCTGACCACATCGCTCCACAGCGGCCCAGGCACCCCCGCCGTGTGTGATCCCGCCGTGTTCAGTTATAGCAAAAAAGTGCGCTCGTGTTTCGTCTGTGTTTTAATACGCGGATATCGCGCCTTTACTCCATTACTGTACACGGCGCGGCGAAAAGCGCTCGATCCCCACCCTGCACCCACATCCAACTCTGCATTCCGCAGACTTTTCTTCAGAGCTGGGAGGGCGACTCCCAGTGCGAAGTCTAGTCGCCCTATAAACCACCCCGCCCCTCGTGCCTCGAGCCCCGCCCTCCGGGCATACTCCGAACTCCCACACGCCACTGCCTGCACACACAGCATACAGCACCATGTGCACGCATACGCCTAACGACGCAGCCCGCACCCCACAACAATAGCCTGTGTCGCGGAGGAGGGTTTTTGGACAGTTCTCCGCGGTGACTTGGGGCGATTGGAGCCGCAAATGGAGCTCGCAACGGAGTGACGAGGCGCATGTAACGACCCCCGGGGGTCCCGATAATCGAATTGAGGAGGACGGGCGGTCCCCTCCCATTGTGTGTAACGAACTCTCTGAACGCCGCACGAGAGTCGTGTGAGAGCCTCGGAGAGAGGCTCTGTCGTTCAGTCTCGGGCCGCCAACAGGCTCCTGACTTCAGTCCGTGAGTGCGACAGAGTGTCACATTCACCCCAATCCCCCCCTTTGAGCAAACGTAAGCGTAAGATCCGTCGCGTGAGCGGCAGCACTTCTTTGGCAACACCGGGCTTGGACGCCACCGCGTCTACGCCCACCCTCCCCTTCGAGCGCATATAGCCCGGCCGCAAGGCCGACGCAGCATCGATGGGCAAGCAGCAAGATCGGAGCTCCACCCCGCCGGCCGATGGGCCACCGCCCCTCGGCAGGCATAACGGGGTAACCTGGTTTGTGGAGCTCCCGCGACTGTCCTGACAGTCCTGACAGAGTCCTGACAGAGTCCTGACAGAGTCCTGACAGAGTCCTGACAGAGTCCTGACAGAGTCCTGACAGAGTCCTGACAGAGTCCTGACAGAGTCCTGACAGAGTCCTGGCGGGGTCCTGACGGCGCACGGTCTTCACAGTGCTCACAAGTGCCTCCGACGAGACCTCCACCTTCCTTCACTGCAACCCTCCTTCCCCTCCCCCCCAGCAGTGAATGATAGACGCCCAGCCCCCCTTTCGACCGTGCGCGCCCTCTGCGGAATCGTCCTGATGGGGCAGTCCTGACGCAAACTTGAGAGTCCTGACAAGCAAACTTGAGAGTCCTGACAGAAACTTAGAGTCCTGACAGACAAAAGAAATCACGCTCACTCTCGCGCCACTCGGCTCGACCATGAAAAGCGCACAAGCAAGAGAGGCGCGGCCGCCGAGCCAAAAGAATTTTCGTATTCGAGGCCAGCTCAATGATGCCCCCCCTCCCCACCTCGCTTTTGCAAAATCCTGCAAAGGTGGGGACGTGTCTGTCCTCGACCCAGCCCTAGCCTGGCTGCGAGCACTTGGAGCACTTGGAGTGCAGTCATCAGCCTCACATCCAGGGCCGGGGAGCTAAGAAGCGCACACCCAGCGGAGGCCGCGTCCGCGTCCGCTTTCCCCTTTTCTTTATAAAGATTTAAAGAAGAAAACAAGCTTCCGGATGGACGTCCATCCCGTGAGCAATACAATGCCCGTTGTCGACGGAGGCTCGGCATCGCCGCCACCGTATGCGTTCCGCGACGACGGCACTGCGGTCGGCGCGTACGTCGATTTCATTCCCAACCGCATACGCGACGCAGTGCGGCGCTATTCCACATCGGTGAGACCGCAACTCACGGCCAAGGCGCTGGGCCTCGATCCATGTTGCCCGCAGTGCCGCCTATTATGCAACAGGCGAGCAGTCGGAATCCTGCGGGCGTGGCTGCCGCCGAAGCCGCGGCAGCCACCACGGTTCGGCGCTGCGCTGCTGCGCTGGGAGCGAGCGCCATCGCTGCAGGGGCGTTAGGTGTGCCGTCCGTGTGGCCGTGTGGCGGCATATAGAGAGAGTGGCCCCCGTGCAGGTTTGGTGATTTCGAATCAGGCGCCCATGCTCTACATGGCTCACTGGAGGCTCGAGGTGCTTTGCAGTCATGGCGGACTGCGTGCGTCTATCAGCTTTTGCACGCGGTCGCCTTGCTTGCGGTGAGCTCTCGAATGCAAGGCAGCGCGGGAGGCACACCGTACTACCTCGTGGCCTGTCTGTGGACCGGCGGCTCCGTCCTCTTCTCGGGCAATCAATCGATCGGTCTGGTCGGTAGAGCGAGGGTGGCGACGTCCAACCCTCCCTCCTTTCATGCTCAGGCAGCATCTACTCCCTCGCGCTCGGCGCCCCGAGGCTCTTGGGGTCTGCTTCCTCTGGAGTAGCAATAGACTCTCCTGATCACTCTCCTCAGCTGTTTCCGCTGACTGACAGGCCTGTCACTCCTCTTGGAGGTGTGTGTCTGGTGGCTGGGTGGTGCATGTTGGGCATGGGTTCGGACGAGAAGAAGAAGACCAGCTGAGCCGCGATCGCTTTGTCTCTGAGGTTCTCACATCTCAGGGAGAAGGTCGATGCCGGTCGGAGGGCGACGTCCCCCAGGCGCCTGAGAGAGAGGGGAGAGGGAGGAGGGAGGGAGCGAGGGCGAATGTGTGAGAGAGCGACCGCGCTCTCCGCGCCTCTGGGCGCTGCATGCCGATCGCATGCGGCATGGGCGCGATGGCTGACATGCACATGCTGCGCCTCCCGGCCCGCCGGGCGCTGGGGGCTGGGCCCGCTGTCCACTATCCAGGGGTTGGGTCTCAGAATCAATCTCGCGCGTAGGGCCCATTTGTTTTTCAATCTAACTTCAAAGTCGGGGGACAACGGTGAACGGACATCGACAAGACTCAAGTCCTGTCGCGGTCAAGGAGAGTGTGAAGAGCAAGAGAGACATAGACTATGTGTTTCATAGAGAAAGCAGAAACACCACACCCGCCGCCGCGCGACACCAAGAAAAATAATGCAAGAGAGGAGTGGGAGGGCGGGAAAAGAGGCAACCGAGAGAGGTCTAGGAGGGCGGGAAAAGGCTCTTCTGTCCTCTCTGCACTTGGAGCGGACACTTGGACGCGTTGCCGTTGGAGATTGGACAAATGGACTTTGGAGTGCAGTCATCAACCGCACATCCAGGGCCGGGGGGCTAAGAAGCACACCTGCTCTCTCTCTCTCTCTCTCCGCACGAAGAAAAGATATTCCAAAAGTTGTAAAAGTATAGAGTCTGCCTTGTCTGCCGCACGCGTATTATATTATACAAATCACAGCTGCTGTCAGGTGAACGCGACGCCCGCCGCCTCGAGCGTATCGGCGCATTCTGGCGTGTGACGTGCCAGGTATGCGCGCGCCGTATCGGGGGATCTGGACAGCCTGACGGCCAAGCTCTTGGCCCGCCTGCGTGCGAGGAGGGGAGGGGGTGTGAGGTGCCAGGAGGCCGGAAGCGGCGGGGTGGTGGGGCGAAGCTCTCGCCGGCAGAGCGCGATCATCGTCAGGTCGTAGGCGCTCGGGTGCTGCGGCCCGTGCGGCTTCTGCCAGAGCAGCGCGCGGTAGTGCTTGGCGAGGCTGGTCTGCATCCGGCAGATGGTCGCGTCCGGCACGGCGCGCAGCAGCTTGGGGAGCGCCGGGATGTCCTCCTTGGTGAGGCGCAGCGAGAAGTCCTCGTACGGCAGCAGCTCCTCGAACGGCTGCGTCACGTTCGGCTGGATGATGACGGGCACACACTGCGTCAGCAGGGTGAGCGTGATGCGCCAGCCCCAGCCCCAGCCCGACGGCGCGAGGCAAAAGGTGGCGGCGCGCAGGTCGTCCAGCGTGAAGGTGCCGCCGAGCACGAAGTCTGGCTCGTCGCTGTGCAGCTCGGCGATGCGCTGCCGCACGCCCTGCGAGTACTCGATCCGCCCCATGTTCTGCATCGAGCCGCCCATGTGCAGCAGCTTCAGCTTGCCCGCCCGGCCCGCGCACTGGTACGGAGCGCCCGGCCGCGGCGACTTTGCCTGGTCGGCGGCCTTCACCTCGGTGTCGACGGGCACGACGACGTCCTGGCCAGGCAAGTAGCAGGGTCAGGGTCAGGGTCAGGGTCAGGGTCAGGGTCAGGGTCAGGGTCAGGGTCAGGGTTAGGGTTTTGGGTATGGGCTATGACTCAGGGGTGGGGCTAGCGACGATGTCCTGGCCAGGCACGTAGCAGGGCAGCGTGGTGGCGACCGACCCCTCGCGCGTGTCGTACGCGTTGTTGCGCCGCTCCGGCCCCGACGGGTTTGCGCCCCAGCGCAGCCGCTCCTCGAAGCCAAAGTTGGCCTAGGGGTCAGGGTCAGGGCCAGGGTCAGGGCGAGGGTTAGCCAGCCGCTCCTCGCAGCCAGAGTTGGCCTCCGGCGCAGAGAAGCCGAGGTAGGTGAGCACAATGGACTGGTTGAGCTCGAATGGCTTCCAGCAGCCGGCGCGGTCCGTCGTGAGGAAGAAGATGTGGTCGCGACTACCAATGGATTGACATGCCGTGAGTTGTTGATCCCCTCCTCACTCGGCGTGCGAGGAAGGGCTGGTCGCTCGCCCGCCGGAGCGGCGCCAGAAGGGATACTCGCTCGCGAGGTGGCGCGCGGTCTGCGCGAGGAACTCGTATGGGTGCCACAAGTTGCCCGCCATCTGCATCGGCATCACCGGCACGAAGAAGAGGGCCGCCTGCGGGCGAGGCAGCTGCCGGCCTGGGCGAGCAGCGGGCGGGCGCTGGGCCGAGGCCGGCCTCGCGCCTGCTCCGGGTCTGCCACGACGGAGGCCTTGTCGCGGAGCAGCGCCTGCGGGGCGGGCGGTTGGGTGTGGGCGCGGCACCGCCCGCTCCGCGGCGGAGGGACTGGCGGAGGGGCTGGCGGAGGGACTGGGGGAGGGACTGGGGGAGGGGCGGGTGCGGCGGGGAGCGGGCGCTTGGCGGAAGGGCTGGGGGAGGGGCGGGCGCTGGGGGACATGCGATGGCGAGTTGGGCAGGAGGTTGGGCAGGAGGACGCGTCACCTCGAGGAACATGAGGTTGGCGTAGTACTGGCCTCGCCGCAGCATGTCGCGCATGTAGACGTGCTCGAGCGACATCTCGGTCGGCAGCGGGTAGATGTAGATGGGCACGCGCCGCCCGCCAATCGGCTGCGCGCTCGGCAGGGCGGCGGGCGGCGCCAGCGGCCGGCTCGGAGCGTTTGGGAGCGAGCAGTCTGCGCCCGCCCAACCGGCGTGGCAGAGGCAGAAGCGGGCGACGCACGCGCCGTGGCCGGAGCAGCCTCGGCCGTTGAGGCAGAGCGAGCCGTACTTCGACGCGCCGAACGGCTCCTGTGGACACGTCTCACGGTCGCGTCACGGACGCGGCGTCGGCAGGCGGCGTTGCCGCGAGGCGCACGCGCTCCTCGGACGGGCTGACAGCCTCGCAGGCGCGGCCGACATACCCGCGGTGGCAGACGCAGCTCGGCTCGCCTGCTCGGTGCGGCAGGCGTGAGGG
This sequence comes from Emiliania huxleyi CCMP1516, assembly GCF_000372725.1. Lineage (NCBI taxonomy): Eukaryota > Haptophyta > Isochrysidales > Noelaerhabdaceae > Emiliania > Emiliania huxleyi. Next base: position 1,191,876 of record NW_005201092.1, on the reverse strand, counting down.
CAATCTCGGGTAATCTCGGGTAATCTCGCCTGCTCGGTGCGGCAGGCGTGAGGGCACACGCCCACGCGCACACGGAGGCGGGGGCAGGGCCTCGCCGGCGCGCTCGCCCTGCAGCGGGTACTGCTCCCGCGCGTGCTCCGAGCGGACGGCGGCGGGGACGAGGCACGTGCCTAGAAGGTTCCTAGACGGTTCCTAGAAGGCCCCAGAAGTGTCTAGGCGGCGGGGACGAGGCACGTGCCTAGAAGGTTCCTGGACGGTTCCTAGAAGGCCCCTGAAGTGTCTAGGCGGCGGGGACGAGGCACGTGCCGCGGTGGGAGCAGGAGCCGGGGCAGCGCCAGTTGGGGACGGGGTCGCCGCCGAGCATGTTCCTCGCCTGAGGCGCGGCGACGGGCGGCGTCCGCGGGGAGAGCGGAGGCGCCCCCCCCTCTCCTCGCTGCCTCGTCGCCTTGTTGTGGCCAACGGCCGTGCGCGAGGTGCAGGCGGCGAGCTTGGCAGGCGCGATGTTCTTCCGCGCGCAGCGGCCGCGCAGCGGCCACTGGTCGGTGCGGAAGACGATGCTCGCGCTCGCCGCCGGGAAGTCGGACGTGTTGACCAGCGAGAGGGCGGTGAGGGCGCCTGGGATAGCGAGGCGCGGCCGCTTGCGTCGGGGAGGGTGGGGAGTGTGTGGGTGCGGAGGGTCGCTGGAGAGCGGCCGCCGTCGGCTTGCAGCGACCGGCGGCTGAGCTCCTCGTCCGACACGGACTCGTCCCAGCAGAGAGGCGTGTTGAACCGCGCCATCGAGCCGTACCTCTGCTCGCACGAGAGGCGGCACGCGCAGGACATGAGGCCGACAAAGGTGTCGCACGCCATCTCGCCGTCGGGGTGCAGCCGGCAGGCCGGGTAGTGCATCTGCTCGCACCGCGGACCGAAGCGGCCGGGCGAGCAGACGCACCGGCCGACCGACGCGTCGCAGTAGCCGTGCGGCTCGCGGCCGCACGAGCCGCTTACGGCCGGCTCGCAGCGCGACGAGGCCCAGCGGACGAGGGTGCGAGGGTCAGCGTCGTCGTTGAGCGCTGGAAGGAGGAGGAGAGCGAACAGGGCCGCAGTCATGACGCTGGCTCAACACCTCGGAGGACAACTAACAACAACAGCGAAAGGCCGGCGCTCCACATATATATATAATATATGAGCGTGTTAGCGCAAAAAATAACTCAGCGGACCTGGGAATAAGGTGGCGTGGAGCGGTTGAGCATCCCTCCGGGGGCCCCTCTAGCGCTGGGACTCGTTGTGACGGCAGACGCCGGCTGCCTCTCCAACCGCTTGTGCAGCGTCCTTTCTTTGCCCGGTGCATGGATGGGCTCGATCCGATTCCGCAGCGTGTCGTCCCCAGCGGCGGTGCTGCGCGGGAGGCGGCCGCGGGCACGCTGGGCTCGATCAGCGGCTTTCCCTCAGTTGCTCCGAAAGCACGGATTTGGCGGACGTTCTTGGCTTCAATTTTACGGATGTCTTGGCACCAGCTGAAGGCTTGCACGGGTCCGTCCACGGCGGACATCACATGGTTTCTGCACGGTATTCGGATTTTGCTATTTGTTCGTGTGGGGGTATATTGCAGATTTGTCAATGGTACCGCGTCTGCGACGCGGGCGCCTTGCGGGCAGAGCCCTTAGCCACCCTTCATATCTTGCGCGGTCATTAACGCACGGGCCCTCAGTGTACAAGTTGACGGACATTACGAAGGCCCTGCTACCTCGGATGTGCCTTGCACAGGCTGGTGACAGCGATTGCCCAGTGAAGGCGAAGAAGAGGGTCTGCGAGCTTTTGAAGCTCGCCTCAGTCCGCATCGCGCATGACATGCCAAAGTGGAAGTCGCAGGCAAGGCAATCGCGCTCCATACCAAAGTGTTCCTCGTCGATGACGCCGTCTTCTACATTGGTTCGCGGAACCTCTATCCGACTTCCCTACAGAACTTTGGCTACGTCGTTGAGAATTCAGCCGCTGCGAAGCACTTCAAGACCGCCTTCTTCGATCCCCTGTGGAAGTATTCCAAGGAAGCTGCCATCAATGCGAGCAAATGCGAGATCTGACGGCTCCCTTGTGCATGCGTCGGTCACGCGCTGGCGCCGCCCCTCAGCAGCGCTGCGTAGGGCCCCTTTGGGCGGCCGCGCGGCGGTGGCCGCGGGGGGGGGGCGGGGGGGGCGGGAGGAGGTGGCAGCGCGGTGTGTGTCATGTTGTGACCTGACTGCTCGAGAGCCGAGTTCTGTGTGTAGTTGGCCATTCCCCCCACTGGAAACAGCCTTGTATTGTTACAACTTTGTTTCGTACTTTAGTGCATCTTGGTGAGAGTATACCGACAATGATCAATGTGCAAAAAATTGCGTTCCGCGAGACCTCGATAGACCCGTTCGGCAAAATTTGAGAGAGAGATTTTTAGAAGCCAACAAGAAATTTGTCGACCGGCCAATTGCTGAGACGCCCGTGAATACGTTGCTGAACTCTGCTTCCCCTTCCCTAGTCACCGTGGCCCAACGGGGTCAAGCCTGGTGCCTGCAGTCTGCAGTGTTGTGCGAGGGAGTTTTGTGTGGAGAGAGAGAGAGAAAACAGACAACCCAAGGGAGGGATGGGAGGACGGCACGCCGCCACGACGCAGGGATTTTAAGGAGAGGTGTGTGATGCGCTAGCCGTCTTGTGTAAAAAAGAAAGAAAGAAAACAGACAACCCAAGGGAGGGATGGGAGGACGGCACGCCGCCACGACACAGGGATTTTAAGGAGAGGTGTGTGGTGCGCTAGCCGTCTTGTGTAAAAAAGAAAGAAAGAAAACAGACAAGCCAAGGGAGGGATGGGAGGACGGCACGCCGCCACCACACAGGGATTTTAAGGAGAGGTGTGTGGTGCGCTAGCCGTCGCCCACCCTAGGGAGTCTGCCTCTTCCTATCTCTCTTCGCAGTCTCTCGCCGCTGTGCGAAGAAAGAAAGAAAGAAAACAGACAACCCAAGGGAGGGATGGGAGGACGGCACGCCGCCACCACACAGGGATTTTAAGGAGAGGTGTGTGATGCGCTAGCCGTCGCCCACCCTAGGGAGTCTGCCTCTTCCTATCTCTCTTCGCAGTCTCTCGCCGCTTCTCGCTGCAGCCTTCATGCCACCTCGCGGTCGTCCCACTCTCGTCGTTCTCTCCCTTGTCATTTCCTCGCCGCTGTGCCGTAGAAAATTCTTTCGCGTTTTAAATTTTTTTCGCCCAGGCCGTCTCGCGTTCCGCCGCTGCAAATATATATATGTCCACAATCAACGTCACCGTCAAGTGGGGCAAGAAGAAGTTCGAGGCCGTCGAGCTGGACAAGTCGGCGCCGGTCGACCTCTTCAAGGCGCAGCTATTCGCGCTCACCAACGTGCCGGTCGAGCGGCAAAAGATCATGGGCGTCAAGGGAGGCACCGTCAAGGACGGCGCGGACTGGGAGGCGCTGGGCGTCAAGCAGGGCCAGGTGCTGATGCTCATGGGTTCGGCCGAGGCGGTGCCCGAGGCGCCCGCCGAGAAGACGATCTTCGTGGAGGACATGCCCGCGGTCGACGTCGCCGCGCTCACCGCGTCCAAGAACCCAGGCGGGCTGACGAACCTCGGCAACACTTGCTACCTCAACTCGTCGCTGCAGGTGATGATCCGCATCCCCGAGGTATCGCTCGCGCTGCAAAAGTACGCCGGCACCGGCGGCGAGTCTGAGAAGGCGCTGCTGTTTGCGATGCGTGAGTTGGTCGGCGAGCTCGAGCGGTCCAACGCGACGCAGGAGGTGCGCCCGTTCAAGTTCGTGTCGGTCTTTCGGCAGAACTTCCCGATGTTCGCCCAGCAGGCCGAGGGCGGGCGCGGCTTTGTGCAGCAGGACGCGCAGGAGTGCTGGTCCACGCTCGTCACGAATGTGCTCGCGCAGCGGCTCAAGCTGCCCGACGGCGCCGGGCCGTCCGACCTCCAGGGACATTCTAGGAGCCTTCTAGGAGCCTTCTAGGAACCTTCTAGGCGGCGCGCCGTCCGACCTCGACAACGCCTCGCCGCCGCTGCTGCCGCACCAGCAGGAGCTGCGCGACAACCTCGGCGACGCGCTCTTTGGCGACGAGAGGTGGCAGCGGTCGACGTGTCTGGGGGCGCGCGTGACATGTCCGCGACGCGTCCCGTAGGCGTCGAGAAGGTGACGAGGTACGCGTGCGCCGAGGCGGGCGGCGAGGAGCCGTACGAGAAGCGCGAGAAGGACACGGTCCTCAAGTGCCACATCAACGAGAAGACGGCGCGCCTCCCGCCGGGCCGCGGCTGCGAAGCGCCTCCTCCCTCACCGCCCTCTGCCGCGGGCAGGCGCACCTCTACACGGCGGTCGAGGCGTCCCTCTCCGAGTCGATCGAGAAGCACTCGGCCGCGCTCGGCCGCGAGGCGCTCTTCGACAAGACGGAGCAGATCGCCCGCCTCCCGCCCTACCTCGCCGTCAACTTTGTGCGCTTCCAGTACCGCAAGGACACCGAGAAGCGCGCGAAGATCCTCCGCCCGATCTCCTTCCCCGACGTGCTCGACGTGCGGAACCTGTGCACAAAAGAGCTGCAGGCAAACATCGCGTCGCACAACAACAGGCTCGAAGAGGCGCGCGACAAGGCTGCAGCGGACAAGGCTTCCGCCGACAAGGTTGCCGCCGACAAGGCCGCCGCCGCCGCCGCGCCGGCCGACACTGGAGAGCACACCCTAGCCGGCGCCGCGGCGCTCGCCGCCAAGCCGGCCGAGCCAACGCCGATGGAGACGGAGGGCGCGGGCTCCTCCGGCGAGGCGAGGAACCTTCTAGGAAGCTCCAGGAACCTTCTAGGAACCTTCTAGGCGCGGGCTCCTCCGGCGAGGCGGACCGCTCGAAGGCGGTCGAGGAGATCCACGCTGAGGCCGCGCGCCCCGGCCCCGTCCTTAATTAAATACTCTCTCATTAATTACGATTTAATTAGGCCGCGCGCATCGGCCCCGTCCACGCGCTCGAGTGCGACAACCGGACCGGTGCGACGCCGCCCTCGCCGCCGCCCGGGCCGCCGCCGCCCGGGCCGCCGGGGCTCGGGCCGCCGGGGCTCGGGTTGCTTTGCTTCCGCCCCCCCCCCCCCCCGCCCGACCCCTCCCCCGTCCCTCCCTGTCCCACCCTCCCCCGTCCCTCCCCGCCCAGGCCAGTACGAGCTGTTTGGCATCATCACGCATCAGGGGCGGACGGCCGAGGGCGGCCACTATGTTGCGTGGGTCAAGCGCGACGCGAAGACGTGGCTCGTGTTCGACGACGAGACGGTCGCCGAGGTGGACGCCCCGCGCATCAAGGAGCTGTACGGCGGAGGCGACTGGCACATCGCGTACATGTGCCTCTACCGCAAAATGGAGACGCTGTCGCTCGAGGAGGAGTGAGCGGCGTGGCGGGCCGCCATTTCGGGCTGCGGGCGGCCGTCCCGAGTCTCCCTCGCACCGGTCAGTGTGAGCTTCACCGACTCACGCCACTGTCCCATCGCTGCGCAGCGACTGCGCGGGTGGCGAATACGCTCTTTCGCCCACGCGCGCGTGGGGACGTCACCACTCACCTGCTCCTGGAGACCGCTGCTCGCTGTGGAGAGAGCAGGGAGAGAGACGAGAGAGGTTTTGCGAGAATGATATTTCTTGGTGTCATTTTCGTATTTTTTCGCGTTTTGTACATGTGCCTTTTAGTATGTCGTTTGCGTGCCGCCCCCGTTGCTTGCGGCCGCGCCGTGTGAGGGCGGGAGGGGAATGTGCGGAGGGTACGAAGAGGTCAACGGGCGGCCTGCGCCACGAGTCACCGCACGCACGCTCGTCGAGACTCGAGTCGACTGCCCCAGCCTTTCCCAACAGCTCCGAACCGCGAGAGAGGGGTCACACGTCCACAGCTCTTGTCCACACGCCATCGGGCCCAAGCGTTCTCCTCACCGGCGGCTCCTCGCCGAGGAAGACGATGAGAGCGTACCTCGTGCCGTGCTCCATCCGAGAGACGCCGTGGACGACCCGCGAGAAGTGGACGGTCGCGTCGCCCGCGGCTCGATCGAACCGGACCACGCCGTCCGCAAAGAGCCCGAGGAGCCGGCCGCCGCCGTGCTGCGAGTCGTCCGACAGCGCAACGTTGACGGTAATTCGCGCTCTGTCTTGATGAAAGGGGTGCCAGGGCCGAGTCGCTGGCGTGTATTTCCTCACAAACGCTTCGACCATGGCAAGCTCCCGCTGGCGTCCGCCGCCACCGCGCAGGTCGAGCGCGCGTGCGACCGCGGCGATGGCTTCGACGTTCGCGGCTCCAATCAGCGCCGACAGCTCCTCGCACGTCAGATTGAGCTGACAGTCGGGCGCACCGTCAACTGTATCTCGAATGCAGTCGTGCTCCGCATCCACCGCCGCCGCGAGCGCCTCGCACGCCGATCGGCAAAGCAGTCTGGGGAGCGTGACGACATCGGTGGCGAAGCAGGCCGCTGCGACGCCGCCACCGAGCGTGCGCATGACCTCTTCAGCCGGCACGGTGGAGGGATCGGCGCCATCAACTAGTAGGGCGCGTTGTGGCTCCGGCATGGCCGCCGCGGCGCCAGCAAATGCGTCGGGGATGCGTGCGGTCGCCGGCATTATCGTTGGCACGTGAAGAGGGACTCGCCCTGCCTCCGCCGCTGCCTCGGCCGCTGCTAAACCGAAAGAAAGAAAACGCTCGCCGCACCGTGGAGTAGGACAGGTCCCCACCTGCAAGGATTTTGGAAGGACGATCAGGGGGACAGGTGGGCTCTCCTCGTCGCAGCTGCTACTTTCGACCCCCGAGCTTTTCGATTTCTTGAGCAAGAGCAAAAATCGACCGTGGGCACCTAGATCTAGAGAGAGAGATTTTTAGCAATACCAAACAACTCTAACACTCACACGTTGATATGTCGAAGGAACAGCAGCAGGGCACGGGGCACGTCCAGCTTCACCACCGTTCTTCCAGACGAACGAAGTCTCGAGCTCTCGACGTGCTGTTGTTGGCAAAGCAAGATACATTTACTCGTAGTACCCAAGCAAGTAGCCCAATTTGAGTTGCGGTCGGTGGAGCGGTTTCTGGTTTGGCTTGGCATGCCCAAAGTCGAAACAACTCTCTCGGCTCACCTACTCTTTCGCACTCCCAACTAGCGTCCGTCCCCGCACGTTACGGCCCACGATTGCCCAGTGCCGCTGTCTCCGCCCGTCAGCCCGCTCCCCTTCCCGCTCCCCCGCGCGCGACATGGCAGAGCTCGAAGACTTGGAGGAGCATCTCACGGCCGTGCGCAGTCAAAATGCGTCCCTCATCGGGGAGCTCGAGTCGCTCAAGCGGCAGCTCTCAGCCGCATCGCTCTCGAGCATCGACACCACCATCCCATCCGCATCGGCGGTCCCCGCATATCGCCACCTCGGACGCCCAGCCTCGTCGCCCATGCTTCGGCGAGGCGGCTCGCACCGGCCGTCGAGGACTCCCGAGGCGGCTCGCCGCCTCGCCGGCGGCAGCAGGCGGAGGGCTGCCACAGCAGGTGCGGCTCGTACCACACCGCTCGCGCCGTCGCTGGTGGACTTCTTGGACAGCGTCGGCCTATCGAGCAGCAGTCGAACGGTGCATGTGCCCAAGGGTCCCGCATCCGTCTACTCGCCGCAACGGCCACGGACGCCGTCGATGATGCACCGATGCCCTCCCAAGCTCGGCACCAACCATCCGCCGCCGCGGTGCCCGCCCACGTCGCGTGCGCAGACGCTCGACGTCTGGCGGAAGGAGCAGGACGCGAGGCGGGAGGCGGATGAGCTGCGGTGGAGACGCCACGCTTGCGAGGGCGCTTCCGGCGCTTCCCTCGCCAAGGAGCTCAAGGAGCGGTCGCGCAGGGCAGGCTTGCCCGAGCAGACCGTCACCATTGCGGGTCAATCCCGACCTGCAACCGCGCAGATTGACCGACGGCGAGCTCCTCTGCTGCGAAAGCGACCGCCACTGACTCGTTCCGTCGCAAGCTTCGACGCCACCGAGCGCCGTCTGTGGAGCACAACCGTGAGCACGGGGCTCGAACAACAGGTGGCAGCGCTGATGGCAGCGGCCGGCGGCACCCGCCCAGACACGGCCGCACGCGTTGCGGCCGAGGTGCATGCCGCGCATGCCGCGTCCCTGGCGGCGCGGGCGGCGGCTCGGGAGGCGGCTGCAGCCGGATCGAGCGGCGAGCTGCTTGTACTGGACGATGGCGACTCTGAGAGAGAAGCTGCCGCCCCGGCGACAGAGGAGGAGGCGAGGAGCAGCACCTCGGCGCAAGAGTCCCACCGCGCGGGCTGCCGCGTCTTGCTCGACGTCATTCGGGGCTGGGACACCTCGGGCAAGTGCAAGCTCCCCCGCGCTCATTTTGAGTTCATGCTCTCTACTCTCGCCCCCGACGTGATTGTGGACCCCGAGCTGCAGCGCACCCTCCTCGACGAGTGCGACACGCGAGAGCCCGGCGTCGCCGATCTCCGCTTGTTCTGCGAGATGCTCGCGGACGAATCCAACGTCGGTCGCGTGACCTTCAGCGCGGAGCTTCAGCCCAACACCCGCCGCAGCCTCCGTTCGGCCAAGGTGTCACTCGCTTCTCATGCCGCCATGTGCACGCGCGCTCACCCCACCCCCGACCCCTTCTTCAGGAGCTCCCGATCGGATCAAACGTGCTGGGGCAGCCAGCGCAGCCGGCGCCGTGGGCTGAGCCTTACGGGGACGGCTCTAACCATCGGGAGATCGCGGTGACAACGTCCGACGAAGTTAATAGCGCCTTGCGGGCGCAGCTGGCTCGGCTTGGGGAGCAGCTGCGAGTGCGTGACCCCGATCAGACGGGCGAGCTCTCGGAAAGCGACTTTATCGAAGGCATCTCCTCGATGAACTTTCTCCTCTCGTCGTCGGAGATCGAGTCGCTATTCCGTGATGCGGACAAGTCGGCCTCGGGCAAGGTCATTATCGATCGCTTCGTTGCGCGGGCGCACGAGCAGATCTCGTCCAAGAACGTTGTCCCAGCTTACATGGTGCTCAAGCACCAGCGGTCCATCGACATGTCGACCAGCCTGAAGTGGTCGACCGACGAGCGATTCACCGAGCGGGAGGGCAGGGCGGAGCTCAAGCGTTGGCTGCGCTGCCATCCGTCGCCGTTTTCGGAGGAGGCCCTCAGCCTGCGCTGAGTTCAGACTGGGGAGTGTCGACTCTCACAGTCTATAGTATCTCCCCACGGTCTCCACAGCGCTGTGGACCAGGAGCGCGGAGCGAGGTGCGAGGGCGGCGAGTGGGTCGGGTGTGGCCGAACGGGCCGTGGGGCAGGGCCAGGCGGGGGCCAGGCCCCCCGGCGTCCCACCCGCCTCGCGTCGGCTCTCTGTCTCTCCCTATATTTTCTTCAACATACGTGTTTAGGATCCGAGCTCTCGCCCTTCCTTTTCGTTTTCCGCCTGCGCCCTCCGCAGGACCAGGAGGCTCTCAACCGTCACGGCGCCCCACACTCGTCGGCGGGCCCACGCCCCTTCCAACACTCCGATCATTCCTCGCCTTTGACGGCACCGAGCACTGCGGTGAGCACGCAAGCGCACAGCGCCGCGGGAGCCGCTGCCCGCAACGGCTCCAGCAGCGACGGGTCGAGCAGGCCCGATGACGCATGGCCGTATCCGAGCGCGGTGATCCACGCCAGCGCTACGAGCGCTGCGCGCTGCGGGCCTTCGAGCCGCAGCCGCGCGCCCTCTCGCTGTGGCTCGCGGGCCTGCGCGGTCGGAGGGGCTGCTGCCGCGACAGCCTCGTTCACGAGGCCCGGGCGCAGCTTCTCCAGCTCAAGAGCAGGCTGCGGCTGCCGCCGCGGCCGTGCCTGCGGCGACGGAGCCGCCACGCCCGCGGCGATGTCCTCCTGGAGCCGCGACTCGCGCGCCGCACCAGAGAGCTTGAGGCCAACGGCGGGCGCCTCCGGCTCGCTAAAGGATGACGGCGGCGGTGCAGGCGGTGGCGCTGCGAGGCGCAGGGGCAGTCCCAGCTGCTTGCTCACTTTTATGTACCCGCCGTGGCGCATGCACCCCTCGACCAGGTCGACACGACCCTTGCGCCGCAGCTCGTCGTACGCGAGCGGCGATGGCGCGTCAGCGTCGCTCAGCTCGGAGGCGCTGAGCGTGGCAACGTACTCGCGAACAGCCACCTCAAAGCCACCAAAATCGTCCGCCATCCTGGCTTCGACGAGTCGAGTGGCAGGCGCCGCAGGCGGGCACCACGCGCGCCCCACGAGAGTTGGCGTCGCGAAGCCGGCGGCGGCCGCGAGGATGAAGGACGGTGACGGTAACATCGCGAGCGGCGAGGCTGTGTCCCGGTTCAACGTCCGCGACGACGCTATGGGGCTGGAGCCGGGAGCTGGAAGCAACAGCTCACAAGATAAAGAATTTGCTCGGTTCCTCCAAGTGCTCCAAGTGCGTCTCTGACCTTCGCACAACACTACTGGAACTAAGCTCCGTGAATAGCTGAAACGAATTTCAATGTCCACGTGGACCAGTGTCGGGGCCACGTGGACGGGCCACGACCCACGAGGTCACAACCTCAGCGCTAAAACCGTTTAGCCCGCCGCCCCCCTGCCGTCCGTTACCGCCGTGCCGCCGTGTCGCCGCTCCTACAGTGCCGCCGTGTCGCCGCTCCTACAGTGCCGTTGTCCCGCCGTCCGATGCCCTGCCTGCCGTCTGTTGCCGCCGCGCCGCCTTACCGCCGACCCTTACCGTGCCGCGCCGCCTTTACACACACATCTGACTTCTTGCTCGACCGCGAGTTTGCGTTGAAGAGCGAACCGAGCCGCCGGTGTGTCCCGCAGCGGCCTCGCTGGGCCAGAAGAACCGGTCCGCGAGTGCTCCGCAGCAACCTCGCTGAGCCAGAACGTCGGCTCGCGAGGTGGATGCTAGCATGAGCCCGATCCGTCGCAGTGCTCTTGCGTTACGGCGGGCGGCATCTCACATACCTTCATATAGGCGCTCGAGACCTCCTCTCGCTGCCTACTCGCTGCCTCGAGGGAGGAGGGGAAGATGTCGAGCTGAGCCTGCCTCGCTTGTACCGAGGCCCCTCCCCGAAAGGCAAGTCTTAGCCACATAAAACCGAGACCCCTCCCCACCACCCCAATCCCCCCACCCCCTTGCTCCCCTCCCCCCCTCGGGAGGGCCGAACTGAGGCGCCCGAGGGGACCCCGCAATTCCCTTCCCCCCTCGGAGGGCCGGACTGAGGCGTCGAGGGCCCCACTCTTTCCTTCGCATAGCGGCCACTCTTCGGATCGCTGGTCGAGCGACCCGGGGGATGCCCCGCGCGCCTGACCCAGGCGCGGAAACGAATCTGCGAGGCGTGGCCGCTCATGCGGCCCGATGGGGAGGAGGGGAAGACGTAGGGCGTGCTTGCGCGCCTTTCCGAGGCCCCTCCAACCCACCCGCGCTAGGTCTCGGGTTTGACGCATGGGGTCACTCCCGCGAAACTCGGGAACTAGCCGGGGCAGTCGGAGAAGGGGCAACTCCGTGCACTGACGGTCGGCCGTCAGAAAACACGCCTCCGTGGCTCGGGTTACACCAATCCTCGCTACCCAACGCGGCCAAAGGATATCCACCTCGAGAACCTCGAGAACGCCACAACTTGTAAAATTCTTTTGAGGCAGCAGCGAGCTGTTGGTGTGGTCCAGCCTCCTCGCTCGGGCCATCCATGGCGTACACGTGGAGGCAGGACAACGCGACTGCAACGTGCGGCATCGTCGTGCCAACCGGCACCGCCCACAGCCAGCTCAAGGTCGTCCTCTCCCGCCGCCGCCTGACACTCGAGCTCGCAGGCTCGGGCGTCCTGCTTCGCCGCCGGCTGTTTGCGCCCGTCGTGCCGCGCCGCACACGCGCCTACACGCTGTACGTACCGGAGAGCGGCGCGGAATCCACGGAGCTGCGACTCGTCCTCTTCAAGGAGAAGGTCGCTGGCTGGAGCTCTCTCTTTTGCGGCGACGGCCGTAGGCAGCACCTGCAGGAGTCTCTCGCGGGTGAGAATGCTCCTGTCTGTGCACTGCCCGAGCACGATGGTGCGCAGGCTGAGGCGGTGCCGGACTCCTCGGCTGGGCGCGGTGCCTTTTCGGCGGCGCGCGCACGGCAGGCTTGGCGACGGCAGGCGGTGGACGGCGGCACGCGAGTCGCTCGAGTCGCACCTGCAGAGAGCCGCCTCGCAGAGAGCCGCCTCGCAGAGAGCCGCCTCGCAGAGAGCCGCCTATCGGGGCGAGCGGCGGCGGGAGGGGAGAATGGCGACGGCTTCTCGAACGGCGTGGCCGTGCCGGCACGCAGCTCCTGGCGACCAGCCGTGAGGCTCACCCCGCGACCCACGAAGGAGGAGCAACCGCCGGCAGCAGCAGCAACAGCAGCAACAGCAGCAGCAGCGGCAGCGGCAGCGGCAGCAGCGGCGGGGCCGCGTGTGGACGGCGCCCGGGCGGAGGGCTCGGAGGGGCCTCGGAGGCGGAGGCGGAAGCCCGTGCCCGCGTACAAGGGGCGCGTTGCCTCGGACGCATCTTCTTGGAACCTTCTTGGAACCTTCTTGGAACCTTGTTGGAACCGCCCTGTAGGCGCGTTGCCTCGGACGCATCGTCGAGCTCCTCCAGCGACGGAGGCTCTGACCCAGGCCAGCCTCTAGGGTTAGGGTTAGGGTTAGTAGGGCTCTGACCCAGGCGTAGCCTCTAGGGTTAGGGTTAGGGTTAGTAGGGGTTAGTAGGGCTCTGACCCAGGCGTAGCCTCGCCCCGCCACCCAACCCGCTCGCCACTCCACTAACCCGAACCCTATCCCTAACCCAACCCGCTCGCCACTCCACTAACCCTAACCCTATCCCTAACCCAACCCGCTCGACACTCCACTCCCGACCGCCACTCCACTCCCGACCGCTGCTCCACCCCACCACCGCCCCACCGCCAAGCCCGTCTCCTCGGCCTCACCGAGCCGCTGGCGAGAGGAGACCGAGTGCCGTGCCTGCTTCATCAGCACTCCACTCCTGACCTGATCAGGCGAGGAGCGAGAGTACCCTCTGCCGGGCTCCCAAGCCAGCTGCGACGGCTGCGCCTCCACTGTGCCTCCTCGGCTGCGGCCCCTCCCACGGCCGTGAGCAGCGCCTCTTCACGCGCCGTGCCGCGAACAGGTCCGCCGCTTCTACCACTGCGTCGATTGCGGCGTCGGCGACAGCGCCTTCGACTTGTGCATGCGTTGCCACCGCGGCGGCGCCGCATACCGCCACGGGGCTCGCCGCTTGCCAGGGAGGGGCGCCGTGTGAGCTTGCGGCTGTCTCTCGTAGGCTACTACGGCCCGGAGCACCGGCGCACCTTCCCGCACCACGAGCTGGTCCTCGTCAGCCCAAAGGCACTAACCCTGACCCTGACCCTAACCCTAACCCTAACCCTAACCCTTCCCGCACCACGAGCTGGTCCTCGTCAGCCCAAAGGCACTAACCCTGACCCTGACCCTAACCCTATCCCTAACCCTTCCCGCACCACGAGCTGGTCCTCGTCAGCCCAAAGGCACTAACCCTGACCCTAACCCTAACCCTAACCCTAACCCTTCCCGCACCACGAGCTGGTCCTCGTCAGCCCAAAGGCATCGCACGCTCTCCCCCCTCACACACCTCTCCCCTCCCCCCTCTCTCGCCCCCCCAAAGCCCAGAGGCAGCGAGCCGTGGTCTTGCCGCCCCGCCTCCGCACGCGCCTCGCCCCGACCCCCGCGCCACCCCCGCGGCGGGTGCGACCCAGGCGGCGCCGATCACGCGCAAGCCGCCTCCGCAGCCCTCGCCGGGAGGCGCGCCCGGCAACGGCATGCTGCAGCGGAGAGACATGCTGCAGCAGCGGGCGGAGCCGGCCGCAAAGCCTCCCTCTCGCGGCGGCGGCGGCGGAGCGCTGATCAAGGTTGCGCTCGAGCAGCAGAGAAGCGCGAGCCGTGGGAGTAGCGGGCCCGAGAGGGTCGGGGCACGGGCGCAAGGCCACCCCGCCCCACAGCGGATTTGTTCCCCCCCCCCCCCCCCCCTTCCCCCTGCTCCCTCTGCTCCCTCTGCGCAAGGCGGAGGTTCCGCTCGAGGCAAACACGACCTACTCGTGGTCGCAGACGGACGAGGAAGCCGCCGCAGTCGCTCGCCGACCCCGCTGCCGCCACCCCTCACCCCTCCGACCTTGCCCCGCAGGAGATCAACTTGCTCGTGCGCATCCCGCCCGACATGGCGCGGAGAGACATCCGCGTCGAGATCAAGCCGCTGCTGCTGCGGATGGTGGCGCGCGGACACGTCCTCCTCGCAGGCTTGCTAGTGAGAAGTCTATTGAGTAGTCTATTGGACACGTCCTCCTCGCAGGCTTGCTCGCCTCGCCACCGCACCGCCCTCCCTCGCCGCGCCGCCCTCCCTCGCGTCGGCTCACGGCGCAGGCCTTCGACCTCCCTCCCCCCCCCCCTCTCAGGCTCGCTCGACAAGCCTGTGGTGGCTGGCGAGGCGCGTGGACACAGCCCCGCACCTCGAACGCCCGCGCCAGGAGAGCGTCACCGGGGCTCGGCTTGTGTGGCAGGCGACGTGGACATACGAGCCGGGCGAGGTGCACGTGATGCTGCCCAAGGAGACGGGCGGCCCGCTCTTCTCGGAACCTTCGGGAACCTGCTCGGAACCCTCTCGGAACCTTCTCGGAACCTTCCTCAGGCGGCCCGGTCTTCTCGCGGCTCTTCCCGTCCGAGGAGAAGCTCTCGCCAGCCCTCGCCATCAAGCAGGCGCGCGCCGCCCTCCCCGCCCGCGCGAGATGCACAGACGAGGCTCGCGCCAGGGGCCACTACTGCGCTGCGCCGCCACTCGTGCGCTGCGCCGCAGGTCTGCGACGACGAGCCGTACCAGGGGCGGTACATGGACTTGTCGCCGGAGGCGCGCAAGATCGTCGACATGCACCGCAACTTCAACCACGCGCGCGCGACGGGCAAAGGCGACTGGGCCACCGAGCTCGAGGAGGAGATGAAGATGATGCGCTTCTCGTGGGGGGCCGAGAACAAGGACGAGTGGGAGCGGGAGTAGGACGATCAGCGAGCCGAGGAGACTCAACGAGAGCTGTCAGCGAGAGCCAGGGAGGGGGAGGACCTCGCCGCGGGCTCTCTCTCAACTGCACCCGTGAGAGGAGCGAGAGGGCAGGCCGGTAAGAAGAGGCCGTGGTAGGCAAAGCCGGTAAATGCCGAGAGAACTGCTTTGTTGTGCGGGCCCCCGGCCCGTTGCGACCACACTGGTAGGGATGGGAGGAGGACAGCGTCCCACCTTGCTGGCCTTCGCCACGAAAATGGAAAATGCAAAATCGAAATTCAACTCCCCCTTTTCAAAAGTATCACGAAGAGCCGCGGGGCCGGGGGGCGCGCGCGCGCGCGCGGGGGGGAGATCTAGGGGGGACAGGAGGGGCGCGAACCAAGCCGTGGCAGCTCGAGCGCGCCGCGCGCGACCGTCGCGCGTCGGCGAGCGACCTCTCTAGAGCGACCTCGACCTTTCGCGAGAGCGAGGGCGGCGGCCGCCCCGGCCCACACAGGCACACACTCACACACACTACACAGCGCGAACGGGAACGCGGAAACGGAAAACGGTGAGACCGAAATCTGGGGGCCGAGGTGAGAGTGTTATGCGAAGCGTTTGCGGCGAATGCGCTTTCAATCAAAATACTTGCATTTCAAAGCTCTCGCGGAAAACTGCGGGCTCCACTTCAACGACCTTCTGGGAGTGCGCTGCCCATGACCAGCCAATCGGTCGCGACCTGTGGTTGCGGCACGACCGCGACCTGTGGTTGCAGTGCCCCGAGGAGCTTGGCTCTCGGGATGAGGGGTAGGCCGAGCGCATTCACAAGGTCGTCGACCAGCTTGAACTGGACGATGTCGTCGACCGAGGTTGGCTTCTGCGCCTCTACCCACGCTGCGGCGCGCTCTAGCACTTGCTTGTCGCCGCCGACGCCCGCCTGCTCCAGGTACACGTTCAGGCCAACCGCGGCGATTTTCTCCACGGCCGCCGCCGCGTCCGCTGCGTCCGCCACAGCCGCCATTTCTGCAGCTGTAAGGGGCTTAGCTGTTGGGACGCCCTGAATCCAACTGCGCATTTTGTTGTAACCGGTATCGCCAGCCAGCGCAGCTCTTGCCTGTGCACCCATCGGACGAATCCAGCGCTGCTCGAGCGTCCAGTTATTGACCCTCCCCTGGTACATTCCGAGAAGTAGCAGTGTGTTCGTCGGGCGTTCGAGCGAGAGTTCGCCGTCGCTGCCCTTTTGAGCGTCTTCCGGGTTGCCTGCGGTCACATTCACCATCGTTTGCGTCGTCCACAAAACGACTCTACCGCGGATGCAGGTCCCGGCGAGAGGAATTACCGCCTCCGGCTTGCTCGTCTTGGTGTAAAATCCCGAGATGCCGAACTCTTTGCTATTGGTTGACGGCACGTAGTGCAGCAGCCCTGCGAGCGACGTACCGAAGCTGTTCTTGCCCCAAAATACACCCGTCAGTTCACCTGATGGTGCTGGCTCGCCGGCGGGCGGCTGCCAGGCGGGCGTTGGGGGCGGGCATTGTGGTTTTGAGGCGCCGCGCCCCATCACGGCTCGCGGCACGGAGCGCGTTGCCCGCGAATTAGCGCTCGGTATTACGGACGCCCTTCCTATCATATGGTTATGCATTTCTTTTCGGCGTGAAATTCTTTAGTCTGCCAAGAAAGCAAGAAAACGGACGGGTCAAGGAGTAGTGGAGGATGAACGGCTCACAGGCCTTTTCACCACTGTCCACCGACACGGGATTTCTCTTCCAGGAGAGGGAAGACCGCGCACCCCCGGGGCTAGGGCTCTCTAGCCCGCAACCCGATCCCGAGCGTCCGGCCAACTGGGTGCGCTTCTTCGCTCCCCGGTCCTGGACGTGAGGTTGCTGACCGCAATCCAAGTGCTCCAAGAGATACAACTGATCGGGCGAAGGAAGGGACTCTGGGACCGGAGCCGGGCGGGCCACATGAGGCGTATCCGTGTACGTACGTGGAGTATGGGCAGTCGTGTGAGGGGCCGCCCCCTAGTGGGTTCCCCGACTGACTGACCCGTAAACCAACTATGTTCGGAGCCTGGATAGGGTGTAGGCCGTTCGGAAGGTGGGTCGGGAGGGGATCGCCCGCTAGGAATAGTCTTCCCTGACCCCGCCCGCCTCCCTGCCCGCCTGCCCTGCCCGCCTGGGCCCTGGCTGATAAGATCTTTTCACCTTGACTTGGATCTTGGTGGAGTACAGGCGCGCGGGGGGCGTGTGGTTGAGACTCGGCTCGTGAGCCCCGCCCTCAGGGCCCCACAAGTTTGCAACCAAGTCAAGGAGTAACGGAGGGCTAGGTTTTCTTTTTTGCACGAGATTCGCCTTTTTGCATTTGGCAAACATCAAACAAACAACGGCGCGGCCCGAATTTTCGTCCGGCACCCGAGCAGGGCAGGCTTCACTCCGTTTCACTGAAAAGGGATGGACGGAGAATTCGCAGATACCATCGTGGGAGGCGACGAGGCGACAGTGCTAAAGCTCCTCAACGAAGGCGCCATCGGGAGCCTCAACCTGACTTTTGAATCCGAAGGGATAGAAGACTACACGCCGTTGATGCTGGCCGCCGAAAGCGGCCATGAGAGGATAGTTAGTCTAATGCTGGAACGTCACGTACCTACGCGACCACAGCTTACCAATTCCATGATGTTCGCAGTGTGCAATGGCCACGAGCAAGTGGTTGACATGCTGCTGAAGCACGGCGCGAGAGTCAATGAGGTAGGAACATTCCAGCGCGCTCACCAAGACACCGCGCTGACACTCGCGGTCAAGCATGGCCACGAGGAGCTTGTCGACATGCTGCTGCAGCGTGGTGCGGAGGTCAACCATCAGACCAACACTTTCATTAACATTTTCAACGTGTTGAACAAATGTGAGACCAAGAAGGGCAACGGCACTACTGCGCTGGAGCTTGCAGCCCTTGCAGGAAAGCCGCGGGCGGTCGAGGCGCTGGTGCGACACGGCGCGGAGATCGATCGCATCGACAGCTGTGGACCGAGCTCGCTGATTATCGCAGCCGCAGGGGGCCATGAGAACGTCGTCGCCACACTGCTACAGGGTGGTGCTGACATAAACCGGGGGGTGGCACTGGAGCGCCAGAGTGGTTACATACGCAACGGCATGACCGCGTTGATGTGCGCCGCTGGAAATGGCCACGAGCCGGCGGTCGAAATGCTAGTGCGGCACGGCGCGATAATAGACCAGCAAGATAGCTACGGACGCACCGCGCTGATAGACGCCGCCGAAGGCGGCCACAAGCGGGTGGTCGAGAAGCTGCTGCAGTGCGGGGCCGACCTCCACCAGCATTGCCGTCACGGCAGCGCACTGATGGAGGCCGCCTACATGAACAGGGAGCCGGTGGTCAAAACGTTGCTGCGGGCAGGAGCAGATCCAGTGGCACGCGATGAAGAGGGCAGCACTGCGTTGCAACGTGCTCAGGAAGGAGACAGCGCTGAGTGTTTGCATGTTATAAAGCAACATCTGGCGGAGAAGCGACGGGAGGAGCGCGCGCTCGAGGCCAGAACGCGGCGCGAGCAGCGCGCACGGGCAGAGGAGGCGGCGGCACGTGAGCGCCAGCAGGTGGCGCGCAAGCGCGAAGCAGAGCGTGCCGCGGACGCGGCGCGCAGGGCGGCAGAGGCGGCGGCGCTGGAGGAGCAGAAACGGGCCATTGCGGCAGAGACGGAGGCGAAGCTGGCTGCTGAGCGCGCGGCGGCGGAGGAGGAGGCCCGGGCAAGGGAGGTGGAGAGGCTAGCAGCGGAGGAGGTGCTACGTGCGGAGCAGCGGGCGGCGGCGGTAGAGCGCAGCGCCGCGAGAGCCGAGCAGGCGCGGCGCTCGGAGGAAGAGGCCAGCAGGAGGGCGGAGGAGGAGAAGGCAAGGTGGCTAGCAAAGGCGGCGGAGCAGCGCGCGGCCAAGAAGGAGGCCAAGGAGAAGAAAAAGGAGGCCAAGAAGGCGCCGTCCGCCTTCGAGCTCGAGGAGCTGCGGAAAGAGCAGGCCGCGGCAGAGCTTCGCGCGCTGGAGGAGAGGGCGGCGCAGCTAGCTGACGCGCAGGAGGCGGCGAGGCGAGCGCAGAGGGAGGCTGCAGAACTAGCGGCTGCGGACCGCAAGGCGGCGGAGCGGGCGGCGGAGCGAGAGGCGGCTGAGGCGGTGGAGCTAGCGGAAGCGCTGCTACGCGTGTCGGAGGCGGAGGCGGAGGCGGAGGCGTTGGTGCTTCGAGTGGCGCGGTGCGAGGAGGAGATGGGGAGCGAGCCTGTCAGTCACGGGGCGGACCTGCCACAGCGGGTCGACCTGCTGGAGCGCCTCCTCGGCGTGCCGAGCGAGGATGGGACGCTCGAGGCGCGTGTGCGCGCTATCGAGCGCCTGATTGGGCCCGAGGTGGCGCAGTTGGCAGATGGGGCATCGACATCCGTGTCGGCGACGGGTCAGCGCCCGTTGCCCGTCATTGCGCCGCTTGCGGCCGTCTCGCTGGCGGACGCCGACTTTGACACGGGTCGGCGAGCTGTCCCCGAGTCCACCATGGGGGGAGAGACCACGTGTATCGTATGCTTTGCGCGAGCGAAATCGCATGCCGCGGTCCCGTGCGGTCACGTGTGCGCTTGCGGACCATGCTCCGAGCTGATGGAAGAGTGTCCGTACTGCCGCGAGCCAGCGATGATGTGGATGGTTCCGCGGCACGTGTGAGAGTCTTGAGAGAGAACGGAGAGATGGGGCTGGTGGTTCAGTCGGCGAGGCGAAGGGCGCCCCCAGTGCCAGAGCCCCAGAGACTCAGCAGACAGTGCCAGTCTTCGTCCTTTGTCTCGCGCATGTATGTATGTATGTAGAAAGATGAACAACAGTCAGGCTCGGACTGGACACCAACGCGGTATGGGTGGACGCGGGACAGATGATGACGACACGCACGAGCGACACGCAGACACAAACAAGCTCACAAGACACACACAGCCAGCGTGGCTGCCACACACCCTGAGTTGGCGTACACATAACTCAAGGCCGCGCCCCCCCCTGTCGCCTCCCCCAGCCAAGATGCCAAAGGAACAAACAAGGGCACAACAACACAACAGACGACAGGGGCGAACGCGTGAGGCTAGAGCAGGCTTGCTCGTCCTCTAGCAATCTCCGCCGACCGCGAGGCCGGACTAGACCGTGTGTGGGGTCGTGTGAGGTGTCTCTGGTCACTCTCCTCAGAGGCTAGCCGCCAGCCGCTAGCCCTATCTCGCACTCACTGGCGGTGACAATTCTATGGGTGAGCGTATGCAGGAAGAGGCGGACGCCCAAGGGTGGGCGACGGCTAGCGCACCACACCCCTCTCCTTAAAATCCCTGTGTGGTGGCGGCGTGCCGTCCTCCCATCCCTCCCTTGGCTTGTCCGTTTTCTTTCTTTCTTTCTGTGCTCCCCTCTCCTTAAAATCCCTGTGTGGTGGCGGCGTGCCGTCCTCCCATATCCCTCCCTGGGGTCCTGTCCGTTTTCTTTCTGTGCGCCCGGAGCAGGGCACCCCTACCATGAAGAGACCTCGAGAGTGGTGCACCTCGAGAGTGCGTGCGAGTGCCTCTACTCGCCCGGGCACAGGGCAAACAGAGAGGCTGAGAAAAGAAAACGGCCTTCACACGGGAGTGGAAAGAAGAAACCCCTGCGCCCTTGCATCACTGCCCCGGCGCCCACGCCTCCACCTTCTTCGGCAGCAGCTGGTTCGACAGGTCCTCTCCGTGGGCAAGGCAGGCGTGAACGCCCATGCCCCAGGTAAAGACAGCGCCGTCGGCGGTGATGGCGAAGCTGTGGTACAGCCCAGCCGACACGGCGTTAACGCGCTGACCGGCAAAGGCCTCGATCTTCTTCGGCAGCAGCTGGCGCTGCTCGTCGCCGTGGCCCAACATGCCCCATCCTTCATAGCCCCAGCTCCAGACGGCGCCATCGGCGGTGATGGCGAGGTTGTGGTGGCCTCCAGCCGACACAGCGACGACGCGCTGGCCAGCAAATGCCTCGATCTTCTTGGGCAGCAGCTGCTGCTGCTCGTCGCCGTGGCCCAGCTGGCCAGAGAGTCCATGGCCCCAGCTCCAGAGGCTGCCGTCGGCGGTGATGGCGAGGCTGTGGAAGCTTCCAGCCGACACAGTGACGACGCGCTGGCCAGCCCAGGCCTTGACCTTCTTCGGCAGGAGCCGGTTCTGCTCGTCGCCGTGGCCCAGCTTGCCCCAGTCTCCACTGCCCCAGCTCCAAACGGCGCCGTCGGCGGTGATGGCGAGGCTGTGGAAGCTTCCAGCCGACACAGCGACGACGCGCTGGCCAGCAAAGGCCTCGACCTTCTTGGGCTCCAGCTGGCTCTGCTCGTCGCCGTGGCCCAACCGGCCTTTGCCTCCATGGCCCCAGCTCCGGACAGCTCCGTCGGCAGTTATTGCAAGGCTGTGCGCGCCTCCAGCCGACACGGCGACGACGCGCTGGCCAGTCAAGGCCTCGACTTTCTTTGGCTGCCACTGCTCCTCCTCGTCGCCGTGGCCCAGCCGGCCGTAGAGACCATAGCCCCAGCTCCAGACACTGCTGCTGGTGAGGGCCAGGCTGTGGTAATCTCCTGCCGCCACGCTCACGGCGCGCTCGCCACCCAGCATCGACGGGAGGCGGGTCGGCGTGTTCAGCCGCGTCACGCCCTCGCCGTGACCGAGCAGTCCGGGATACCAGTCCGGCGCAGAGCCGCACGACGAGAGCCGCCCCTCGCCGTCGATGAAAACGCTGTGGAGTTCGCCTGCCGCCGCCCTCGCCGGCGGGTTGGACTCGCACAGCAGCGCAGCGAAGAACAGCCACCGCACGGCGCAGCCCTCGCCCTCTGGCGGCGCCGGAAGCTCGTAGCCGCGCTCTTGCGCCCGCAAGCGGATGCCCTCCACCGCAAGCGAGGCGTGGAAGAGGAGCGAGACGGCCGCGGTGCGAGCGATGTCGGCGGGGTCGCAGCGAGAGATGGCGCGCACGAGGAGCTCCGTGGGGAGGTCGAGGAGGCGGGCGGGCGGCGGCGTGTCTGGCGAGGGAGCGGCGGCGGCGGCGGGGGCGAGGCGGCGCGAGCGGCGGCGCGGTGGGGTGGACATCGCGAGAAAAAGATATCGCACAAGAATATTTCGCATGCTAGAACGCATGGGCCGCGAGCGTTCACGGGACGCGCCAGGACGATGACCAATCCGTGGCGCGCAGAGGACCTACTTGTGAGTCTCCAAACGCATATGCATACACACAGGCACACAACGCGGGCTGGCTTCAACAAGCTCCTCTAGCTGAGTGTCGCGGAGGAGGGTTTTGGACAAGTCCTCCGCGGTGACTTGGGGCGATTGGAGCCGCAAATGGAGCTCGCAACGGAGATGACGAGGCGCATGTAACGACCCCCGGGGGTCCCGATAATCGAATTGAGGAGGACGGGCGGTCCCACTGTGTAACGAACTCTCTGAACGCCACACAGAGTCGTGTGAGGGCCCAGAGCGAGGCCCTGTCGTTCAGTCTCGGGCCGCCGACAGGCTCCTGACTTCAATCCGTGAGTGCGACAGAGTGTCGTATTCACCCCAGCCCCCCCCTTGAGTAAACGTAAGCGTAAGACCCGTCGCGTGAGCGGCAGCACTTCTTAGCAACACCGGGCTTGGACGCCACCGCGTCTACGGCCACCCTCCCCTTCGAGCGCATAGCCCGGCCGCAAGGCCGACGCAGCATCGATGGGCAAGCAACAAGATCGGAGCTCCACCCCGCCGGCCGATGGGCCACCGCCCCTCGACTGCGCATAACGGGGTGGAGCCCAGTACACCCTGGAGCACGCAGGCAACGCCCACTACCGCGGGCATGCCTTCACCCTCCAGGAGGGGCGCGGACCTCGGCACGGCGGCTCATCTCGTGGGGACCGCCGGCTATCTGGCCGACCCGCGCCCAACCCCAGGCTCACTGCTCAACGGAGGCGCCGGCGAACACCGCCCGGCGCCTTGGCAGAGGGTCCATGACCTCCCCCGCGACACACTTCTGGGAGAGAGTTCCGCCTCATTGGGCAGCGCTGCGTTGGATAGCAGCAGCGCTTCCCACCACTTATGCAAAGCATCCGCCACCGAGGCCCTCGCTCACCGCGAGGCCGCACCGCCGTTGGCGGTGGCTGGCCCCTCTGGGCATGAGCAGTCTCGGCTGCAGAGTCGGCCGCCCCCAACCTCGCTCGCCTCGACGGCGAACCGAGGCGGGGCGGCTACAAGTTCGCCTCTCCTGGAAGAGCAGTGGCCCGCACATGGAGACCGGATGGGACATGGCCGGACGAACCTCCAGTCGTAGCGATCGAGAGACGGCGGGCACGTCTCACGCGCAGGGTGACCCAAGAGACGAACACGATGGGGCTGACGGTGAGCGCGAGGGTGGCGCCGGCTACGGGCAGAGCAGCCATGGCGGAGACTGCCACGGATGGCTTGCCGGCGGCGCTCCCGCGGCGATCGGGACCCAGCACACATGGCAACGAGCGCGAAAGGGCGAGTCGAGTGCCGCCTCTCGATCTCTGGAAGAGGCGGCAGAGATTGGTGACAGGACTGCAGGCGGGCGCGAGTACGACGCTGTCGGGCAGAGTGGTGACAGGTTTTCTTTTGTCGACTCAGCCGACGGTGAAGCCGCCGCCACCAAGATTCAGAGTAGATGGCGCCGGACACGCCAGCGTGGGCGGAAGTTGTTCGGCCCGAGGGCCGTCGCGGCCGTACGGTATGTACAAGCTCTGTTGCGGGCGAGCAGGATCCTTTTCCCCGGCGAGAGGGGGAGGTGGATCTCAAAGACAAAGAGCTGTGTTCTGGGATGGTGCCTTCGCCGGAAGGCAAGGACCCGGTGTCAGGGCGGCACGAATCTAGCCGGCGCCGACGAGTTTGCGGAGCAGGCTGCGCGGGCCGAGGCGGTCCTTCAATGGTGGGGACTGTATGTTGATGTACTACGCCGAGTGCAGAGCGGGGTGAGTCCCGGCGTGCTGCACGGCTTTTGCGGTGGAGGAGGCGCCACCGAGGGAACGAGGCGCGCCGGGGGCGCGAGCTACGGGGCGGACCTTCGGCCCATGCCGGATTACGTGAGGCGATTCGGCGAGACCAGTTTCGAGTGTGGTGACTGCACGGATTGGGCTTTCATGGACAAGCTACGACGGCGATGGGGGGTGCGCTTCGCCATGTGCTCACCACCGTGCAAATATTACTCAACCGCACGGAGGCGGGATTTGGCGGCGACGGAGCCGCCACTCATCGACCGCACGAGAGATACGCTCGAGGGCCTCTTCGAGTTTTGGTCGATCGAGAATGTGATGGGCGCCAAGACGGCGATGTCTGTTAGCGCCGTCGAGCTAGACGGCCCAATGTTTGGGCTGCGGGTCTTTCGCTCGAGGCTTTTTGAGACGAACTTCCCTGTGCACGTGGACCGGGCGCTCAGGACGAGTGGAGGCGCCCTGCGAGAGAGATGCTGTCTGGGCGCGAGGAGCCGCTGGCCGAGACGGGACCAGTTCGGGCGCAAATTACCAGCGTGCTGTGGCGGCAATATGTGGGCGCCCCTTGGTCGGAAACCGTACCGATCGACAGCGGCCGAAAACGCAGTCGCGATGGGGCTAGACGCAGAGCACATGGAGTTCGAGAGGGTGGCGCAGTCTATTCCGCCAGCCTACGCGAGGTATGTCTTTGCGCAGATGTGTGCTGCCGCGGCCAACAAGTGGTTCGGCGTGCCGGTCATCACATACGACGCGATGCTCGAGGACCCACTTACTGCCCGCCGCACGTTGGAGGCATGGCTGGTGGGAGCGGGAGGAGAATCCCCGACGCTCGGGCTACGATTTCAACCCGCCCAGGCCGAGAGCGAGGGCGAGGCACTGAGTCGGACCGAGAACGAGTTGCCAGACGCCGCTGCAGTGGGGGGTGGCAAGGCTCTACTCTCGGTCGAGGAGGCACGGGAGCTGTATTACTCCTACGCCGGAGACTATGATTCACTACGCGTCGCAGTTGGATCCGAGTGGCGGCTGCGAGAGCTCGGGGCCGTCGAGAGGTCTGCTGAGCTCGACGGACACAACACGTTGATCGAGATCGTCGACAGGGAGCAGGTCGACGCACTCATAACCGAAGCCAAGGCGGCGCTACAGAGGACTCCGGTCGGTACTCGGCTGACTGTAGTGACGGGGAAAGACGCCGCTCGTCGTGTGATTGAACAGCTCGGCGCAAATCCACTGAGATGCGAGGTGAGGTACAACGCCGGAGACAGTCTCGTCGGGGTGAGACGAGGGGCAAGCCGCGAAAGCCGACTCGACTACGACGCACTCAGGCCGTTTATGGACTGGAGAGACCGCGGAGAATTTGTGGAGGATAAGGCAGCGAAAGAGGCTAGGTCGTGGGAACCGATGCCGCTAGATCCGGACAGGTGGCGGTCGAGTGACTTGCCGTCAGACATCAAGGAGATGATGGTCGAGGGTGTCCCCGTCAAGGTGCTAGCGCCGACAGCCGGAGGCAGCGAGAAGTGTGCGGCACTGCACCTGGGCACCGATATGACCCTCGCAGGTAGCCGTAGTATGTAGACTGGTGACTGCGCGGCCAGGTGGCACCCCGACACCAGCTCAAAACAGACTCGATAGTGGGCGGGCGTTAGAGGGAGCTCGGCGGGCACGCTATCTCCCCGGACTGAGCACGCTGAGGAGGTCCCGCGCGCGATCCACGGCGCTGCCGGTCGGGCCATCGTCGCCTCCGCCCGCCCTGACGTCGTACCGGTCGGAGCGATGCTCGCGCAGGTAGTCATCGATGGCCGACGCGTTGGCCATCTCGGCCTCCTCCGGCGCGGGGTGGTGCAGGCGGTACGAGACGTAGGCCGACCACAGCACGGCGGCCGCCGCCGCCGCGGAGGGCTGCCACTGTGGCGGCGCCAGCAGGTAGCTTGCCGCAGAGGCGCCGCCCCAAAACGTCCACATTTTGCCAAGCATGTGGTACCTGGGTGAGCAACAGAGTCTGTGACGCTGAATCCAGTGTTTGTGGCGCTGGAAATGAGGGGCGGGCAGCACGCTGGGTGGGGAGGGAGAGTCCGGCGCGCCAGTCCGAGTCGACGTGCGCCCGGGCGGCACTCACCCCGCGCCCTTCCACCAGCGGCCACGCGGCGGCGGCGAGGCCGAGGACGACCGGGGCAAAGACAGCCTGGTCGAGGGTGAAGCGCAAGCCCGCCTCGTACGTGCCTCCCGGAAAGTATCTGCTCAGCGCGCGCCACCACACCTCGCCGCCGCACCCAACAGCGAGCCCGCCGAAACTGGCGACGCACCCGCAGCGGACGAGCCGTGCCGACCAGTCGAGCTCGCTGCTGCCGTGGACGCCCAGCGCCCAGCTCACGCCCTGGGCGACGGCATCGCCCAGGCCGGCCGCCGCAGCGCCTGCGGCGGCCGCCGTCAGCATCGGCCGCTCGTGAAGCGCCCGTGCGTGCCAGCGGAGGAGAGGCGGGAGGCCGCGAGATGAGCCGGCGTCGGCGCAGTCGCGGCGGCTCAGCGTCGTGACATCGTGCCAGCCGCGGCACTGGAGACGTGGTTGGAGTCGGAGAGGCCGGAGCCGAAGCAACATCTTCCTCTACTTGCGCGACAGGAGGCTGTGGGTTGCAGGCTTTGGTGCCGTTAGGGATCTGTGTTTCACAGCCTTGTTATTGAGAAGAAAATACCTCTGATTCACACCGGCCAAGAGCGGAAGGCCCAGAGAAAGCATAAAAGGAAGCATAAGCAAAGCTGACTCTGGACGGGGTACAACGAAGGGGGAACAACCCACACCACACAAGACGCCAAGCACAAAAGAATAACAAGACGGTGTACTCAGGCAGTCTCATGCGGAAGAGTCAGATATACAAAGAGCACCTAAAGGAGCAAGGCATACAGCTGTGAAGTGGTCTCTCCACTGACACCCCCTCGTGCATTGGGCTGTAGGTGCTTATCCGACACCCGGTGAAGCAACGCCAGGTCATAGCGCAAGAGATGGGGACGTAGCGCACGCCCTTGCTCGGAGAGAGTGGGGGGGGAGGGGGGGTGGGGGAATAGGAGGAGCCAACGAGCACGGAGTAAGGTCCACAGTAGAGAGGCCGGCATTTAAGGCGTAACTTCACCCTCGCTCACCTCGAGTATATCTAGGCGCCCTGGTGCAGTCGGTCTTCGGATCAGCGGCCAGCTTCCCATCTAGGGCAGGGAACCCCCAGCGACGCTAGTGTGGCCTACGGTAGCCATAGCTTGTACGCGATCCCGGGGCAGGGGGGTGTGGACTCTGGAGCTCCAAGAGAGGATAGAGAGAGGAAGGGAGATTGGTGTGCCGGTTTTTTGAGCTAGCAATTTTTTTTTTTTCGAATGCAATGTATATCTAAGATCTGGGAGCGACCGCTCGAGCGACACGCGAGAGCACGCTTTCTCACCCGTGTCGGCTTCAGCTCTCAGACGGAGGTCGGAGCGCTCGCGTCTTCTCAGCTCTCACCCCCTCTCTCGGCCGCGAACCCAACTGCACGCCGAACCCGGCTCGCAATGTCGGCCTCTCCGCACCAGAGAGATCTCAACACGTCAAAACCTGTCAGGTGCCTCTCCCTTGCGCGGCTGCCACGCCTGTCTGCATTCTCTGCGTCGCCCTCAGCGCCAACGCCCTCGGCGGTTTCGCCCTTGCCCCCCTCCTCTCCTGCACCGCGCAGCAGCTGCGCCGCGACGATGGCGCCGAAGACGAGTGCTCCTACTTTGCTCCTCGAGGGTGGAGCGGCGAGCTAGGCGCGCGAGCGCGGCGCTTGCAGGGCGCGCGCCAAAGTCTCGGTTCGACTGGAAGATGCGCAGGCAGTCTGGCGGCGAGTCGAGCCGCACGGTGCGCAGCTGCCAGACGAGATGCCCGCCCGCGGCGGCGAGGCCGCAAAAGTAGACGTAGCCGCCGGGACTGCCTGCGGCGCCAAGGCCTGCGCCTGCGCCGGCGCCAGCGAGCCCTCCGATAGCGCCGGTCGAGAAGAGGGTGAGCGCTGGGAGGGTGCTGTCGCCTTGGCGTTAGGCGGGGAGGAGGGCGTGAGGGGTCTCGTCGCTCGCTCCGGAGCCACACCTCTCGGCTGCACCTCGGCTGCATCTCGGCTGCATCTCGGCTGCATCCGGGCTGCACCTCGGCTGCACCTCGGCTGCATCTCGGCTGCATCTCGGCTGCATCTCGGCTGCGGCTCGCCTAGTCGGAGCGCTGTCGACCGGACGCCGGCTGCGGCGTCGTCCGTCTTGTCCTGTGGCGGATGCGGGCGGGCGGTGGGAGAGGCGCGCCTAGCCGGGCGATGGGCGAGGCGCGCCTAGCCGGGCGGCGGCGGAGGGGCGGCTGCGGAGGGGCGGCGGAGGAGGGCGGCGGCGAGGGAGAAGGCAGGGGCGAAAGACGGGCGGGCAAGGGAGGGCGGGGTGGGGAGGGCGGGCGAGGGCGGGTGCGTGCTTGGTGCGCGTAGACGGTGTCGTAGTGCAGCGTCCAGAGCCAGGCGCCGCCGTACAGAGGAGCCTATTGCGCCAAAGGGGGGGGGGGGGGGGGGTTTCCGGCCGAAGGCTAAAGCGGGGCGGGAGACGGACCCTCGCCCTCTCTCACCACCACCGCCCAGTCGACGTCGCCGCGCACCGCCACCCAGCCGAGCAGTCCGCCTGCTCACACACCCCGCCCACCCTCACGCCTCCGACCAGCCCATGCCGCGCCCGCACGCAGCAAGGCGCCATAGTTGATGGCAGCACCGAGCACCGCCTGCGAGCGGGGGACAACCTCGAGTCTCTCTGCTGCCCCGAGCGTGCGCTGGGCATCTCGGCTGCCTGAGGCCAGTCCGTGACCCGCTTGGCGAGAGGGTAGAGCACCCATAGAGGCGTGCTAGCCAGCCCCGCCGCAACCGCAGGCAACGGCAGCGCGAGAAGCACGCCCAGCGCGACGCTGAGCTGCGCGCCCAGGAAGCCGATCGCCTGGAGGCGCAGCGCTGGCGTGACCCTTCCCGCCGCCTCTCTCTTGGCCAACGGAGGCAAGAGGACAGAGCGCCTGCGACGGCTGGAGCGCGCCGCGTGCGAGGGGTCGGTGGCGCGTTCGCTCGACACGCCGGTCAAAGTCGCGGTCCCACAGGTCGTTGATCGTGCAGCCGGCGCCGCGCATGGCCACCGCGCCCGCCGCAAACAGACTGCACAGCAGCGGGTCTGGCGGCGTGCCGGCCGGCGCCGCGAGCGCTATCGACCAAAGGCAGGGCCAGAGCAACAGCCACGTCCCGATCGGGCGATCCCAGCGCGCAAGCTCGCCGTACGGGACCAGCCACGCTGGCATGCGGGCAGACAGCCACATATCAGAGCGAATGTCTGTGAAGCCGCCGCCATCGAGACCGCCGCCACCGCCACCGCTAACGCCGCCGCCGCTTCCGCCGCCGCTTCCGCCGCCGGCAGCGTATCCGTGCCGCAGGGTAAGCTGCGCCGGGCGGAGGCTGCGGAGCCACACGCGGCTCACAGGACGTGCCGCTCGCAACATCGTTGGGTGCATGTGCGTGAATTCACAGACCTCTCGGGGTTCTTTTTAGGTGTATTCGGGGTTCTCGTATCCTTTGGTCGCGTTGGGTAGCGGAGGGCGCCTGGGTCTAAATTTAGTGCGTGTGAATGAATTTTAGTGATAGTTTAGTGCTTCTATTTAGTGTGTGTTCGAGTGCGTATATAGCGCGACTTTAGCGCGACTTTAGCGCAAATTTAGTACATATTTAGCACATATTTAGCACGTATTTAGCACGTATTTAGCGTGGTCTCTACTCGCCAGCTATAGGGTAGGGCGGAGAAGAAAAAGATCGGGTCGCGAAAAAATGTTGCTCGCGTCCTGCCTCGCCACTGGCCTGCTCGTCGGCATCGACCTTGGCACCACCAACTCGGCCATAGCGCTGTTGCGAGGCGGCGAGCCGTCGCTGCTCCCGAACGCGCGCGGCGAGCCGCTGACACCTTCCACCGTCGCCTTCACCGGCGACGGCACCGTGCTGGTGGGCGCGGCCGCCGACCTTCAGGCCAGCCAGAACGTGCGCAACACGGTGGTGGCGGCCAAGCGCTTCATTGGGCGGACCGTGCGCCAGTGCAAGGCCGAGATTGCACGTGCGCAGTATACGGTGGTCGGCGACGAGGAGGGCGCCGCCGTGTTTCGGCTCCCTGCGGTGGGCGATCTGAGTCCGGAGGAGGCCGGCGCGTGCGTGCTGGCCGAGCTGCTCGGGGCGCTCGACGTCCCGGCGAGCGAGATCTGCCGCGCAGTCGTGACCGTGCCCGCCTACTTCGACGCGCCTCAGAGGCAGGCGACGCTCGCAGCGGCCCGGCTCGCCGGGCTCGGCTCGGTCTCGCTGCTCGCGGAGCCGGTCGCCGCATCGCTCGCCTACGGCCTCGGCGGGGCGGTCGGCAAGGTGCTCGTCCTCGACCTCGGCGCCGGAACCTACGACGCGTCTGTGCGCCGGAGCCTTCTAGGAGCCTTCTAGGAGCCCTCTAGGCGCCGGAACCTACGACGTGTCTGTGCTGCGGCTCGGCGACGAGGGCGCCGTCGAGGTGCGCCACACGCCCTGGAGCCTTCTAGGAGCCTTCTAGGAGCCTTCTAGGCCGTCGAGGTGCGCCACACGCCCTGGGCCGGGCCTCACCGCCGCCCATCCGCGCCGCACCGCCGCCGCTCTGGCCGCTGCACACGCCTGACAGCACGCCCCTGGCCTCGCTTCGGCGGCCTCGCCCGAGGCGCTCGCGACTTCGGGGGACCCGCTCCTCGGCCTAACCCCCACCCTGTCCCTCCCCCTCACCCTCACCCTGTCCCTAACCCTAACCCGAGGTGCTCGCCACCTCGGGGGACCCGCTCCTCGGCCTAACCCCCACCCTGTCCCTCCCCCTCCCCCTCACCCTGTCCCTAACCCTAACCCGAGGTGCTCGCCACCTCGGGGGACCCGCTCCTCGGCCTAACCCCCACCCTGTCCCTCCCCCTCCCCCTCACCCTGTCCCTAACCCTAACCCGAGGTGCTCGCCACCTCGGGGGACCCGCTCCTCGGAGTAACCCTCTTCCTGCT
>NW_005201092.1:1157073-1160793 GCF_000372725.1 Emiliania huxleyi CCMP1516 | reverse complement strand
GTCTCCCTTTAACCCCCCCTCCCCCCCCCCCCTCGCGGCCCAGGGGCGGAGGCTCGCCCTCCCCGCCATCGACCACGACGAGGCCGCGCTGCGCACTCTGCGCGAGCGCGCCGAGGCGGCCAAGCCGCAAGCTGTGACAATACCACCAAAAACATGACATATTCATCAATCATACTCGGGTCTAGGCGGCGAAGCGCAAGCTCTCGGTCGTCAAGCGCGTCTCGGTCCTCTTCCCGTCGCCGCAGTCGCCGGCGACGGGCGACCGTGAGGGCGGCGGCGAGGGCGGCGAAGGCACCTCGATCGAGCTGACCCGCGACGCGATGGAGGCTGCGTGCGAGCCGCTGCTGCAGCGGCTCAAGGCGCCTCTTTACGAGGTTGCGCTCGCTGCCGCAGTGTCGCTGCCAGGGGAGGCGCGCATGCCCCCGCCCTCCCGGCTTGCGCGAGGGTGGCCGGAGCCCTCCGTTTGGGTCGCACGTCCGAGGCAACCCTCGCGCAGGCGGCGCCGTCGTCGCCAGCAAAGAAGCGGACGGCGAAGGCGAGGCGCGCGGCGGAGGCGTGCCCTGGCAGAGCGGGCTGGGCCCTCTGGGGCTGCGGGGGGCGTGAGGGAGCCTGGTCCCCGCCGCGTAGGCGTGAACAGCGTCTCTTCACACCTGCAGTTGTGACACAGGTGGATTGTCAAGATGGTCCCCCGCCGCGTAGGCGCTCCTGCCGAGCGGCAAGCGAACCTACCTCCCGCGAGGGGAGCCGCTCGCGGAGGTGGTCCTGGTGGGGGGTGCCACGCAGATGGCGGCGGTGCGCAAGCTGGTCGCCAACCTGTTTGGCATCGACCCGCGCAGGACGGTGGCGCCGATGGAGGCGGTGGCGCTGGGCGCGGCTGTGCACGCAGGCATGCTTGCTGGCGCGCTGCCAGGCCATGTGATGCAGGCGTGGCAGGCGGAGCTGGGCCGGCTGATGGAGGGGGCGCGCGCTCCGGCGACGGAGGGCGGTGGGGAGGAGGAGGAGGACTTGCCCTTTTCATTTACGGATGAAGGGCAGGCGAGATGATTTGGCACTTGTGGACGCAGCGGCGCGTGAGTGAGATGGTAAAGTTTGATGAGAAGAGCTGTACGTGTGTGTGTTGCAACACACCGTGCCGCGCAACCGCAGTGTAGCGTTTGAAAAGCCGAGAAACCGGTTGAGAGCGTAGGGTAGCGTTCCTACGCACACACACAAAGAGAATTTAAGACACACCAATTCACTCTGACACGCTAATCTTGAAAACGCGTCCAACGGAGGAGCTCCGTGTTGCTCCCAGCGCCCTCCCCCGAGCTTCCTGCGGCCATGGCCGGTGCTACTAGTATGGGGGGCTACCTGGCTACCGCTAGAGCGACCCAACTCGTCGACATCGTCCGATGATGGTGCCTCAAAGTCAGCCTTCGGAGGCTATCGTGGGGTCGAGCCGGCAGTAGCCGCGACATGTGGTTCCACCACCCCTCGTAGGCTTTGCCTCTGCTCGCCACCGTTCCCATGCTGCCTAATGGGATGGAAAGGGAGGCTGGGCGAGCGTATAGAAGCGTGCTCGACCTCGTCGTGGCAACCTGCACGGCAGCGCTGGTAGGCGCGATGAGCGTCGTGCCACTTGACCCAAGACGGGTCGCAGGCGTCGTACCGAGCGCGTCGAGACCGTGTCCTGATGTGATCTGCACGGGTGAGTCACGTCGGCGTCAAAGGAGCGACGTGCGACCTGTCAGAGCTTGAATCTCCGATCTCAGCGGCGTCGAGTCATCTCCGGCGCGCGACAAAGGTACATCCACAGGACGCGCAGAGGCAGCTGCGACCCCGCTGAGTGGCCGGGGGCACACCGCGCCACCTGCTGTGTGCCCCCGTCCACTCGGCGGGGTCGCAGCTGCCTCTGGAAGGCACCGAGATGTACCTTTTTGCGCAAATGGTCAAATCAAGGTTTTGTAACGCGAGCTGTGCCACAGTGAAATGGAACTAGCCAAAGTAGAAAGGCGAACAAGCAACAACAGCCTGGCTCGGGCTGGACCAAGTTGCAGAAACGAGCTTTTAGTGGCTATAAGCATAGGCACTGATATATAAGTGCGCGCGGAGCGCGCTGGTGCTACCTGGACATACGCGCGGAGCGCGCTAGCTGGACACCCGCGCGGAGCGCGCCGGCTAGATACCGCGGAGCAAGAGCAAATCAACACAACCGTTCGAGTGCTGACGCCGCAAGTCGCTGCCGCCGGCTGCCAAAGTGCGCCTGGATTGCTCAGCAGCACAAGCATCCACGGAGCCAGCGAGCGCCGAGCGACATTGCCTTGACTGAGCCGGACCGCCGACATGTCGGCGGTCAAACTTGTAAAATGGTGCCGATAGCCGAGGTAGCTCCGGCGGACGTGAGAGCGCGGCCTGACGATGAAGGGAGGCGCAGATAACTGGCGGTGAACTCACTGCTGATACCTGCTGGAGCTGCGGAAGATGCAGTAGCACTGCCGCAGTGCGCAGAGCACGCGCGGAGCGCGCCGCTGGAAAGCACGCGCGGAGCGCGCCGCTGGGTAGGTGCGGAGCGCCGCCACTTGAGATTTGGGCCGGGTGACACTGCGTGTGAGTCAAACTCTTAATAGAAATCGCCCTCTAGCCCTCCACGCTCCACAACCCTCAAAATTTTCTTCGGGGCGCGCTCCGCGCGCGGCGCTCCGCGCCTCACTCCTTGAGCGTCATAGGCGCTGGCCTGCACATGTTCTGCAGCTTGGCGGGCTGGACACCCACTCTCCCAACTTAAAATCCCTGGTGGTGGCGGCGTGCCGTCCTTCCTCCCATGCCTCCCTTGGCTTGTCTGCTTTTTTCTTTCTTTCTTTGGATTGTCTACGCTCCCGCTGCATCGACGACGATGTCGCAAGGCCAGGCCTCTGAGCCGCACACGTCCGTGCGCTTCACCACCAAGCTCGAGCCGCGGTGGGTGGTATCGGACACGCCTCTCGACCTGCCCACCCGCCTCTCCCGCTACGGCCTCTCGGAGGTGGTGAACCACCTTCTCGGCGCGTCGCCCGCGCGGCCGTTCGACTTTCTGCTCGACGGCGAGCTGCTGCGTGGCTCGCTCGGCAAGGCTCTCGCGGCGCGCGGTCTCTCGGGCGAGTCCACCATCACCCTCGAGTACATCGAGCTCCTCGCGCCACCGCAGCCGAGGGGCGAGGCGCTGGTCCCGGACTGGATCTCCTCGCTGGCGCTGGCTGCCCCGGGCTCGAGCGTAGCCTCTAGCAACCCGGTGCTCTCGGGCTGCTACGACGGCGCCGCCTACCTCTGGGACGCCTCGGGCGTCCAGGCTGCCGCGCTCGGCGGCGGAGAGGGCGCTGCCGCTGTCAAGGCAGTTGCCTGGCTGGGCGAGCGGCCGGTGGTGGCGTCCAAGGACGGCGCCGTGCGCGTGTGGGCGGCGGGCGGCTCGGCGGGCGGCGCGGCGCAGCTCTCGTGCGTTGGCCACCACGCCGCCGTCGCGTGTCTCGCTGCAGCGCCCGCCGCCGACAGCCTCGCGACGGGAGGCTGGGACCGCAGCATCCTCCTCTTCCGCCCGCCCGCCGACGGCGTGCCGGCGGCGAGCAGCGAGCCCCCGCCCAGCAAGCGCGCCCGCGGCGGCGCGTCCGCTGTGACCGCCGCCGTAGCCCCGGAGGAGCTCGCCGCCGCCGCCCAGCTCTGCGGCCATACGGACTGCGTCTCTGCGCTGGCGTGGCCGACAGCAGCGCT
>NW_005201092.1:1153371-1156973 GCF_000372725.1 Emiliania huxleyi CCMP1516 | reverse complement strand
GGGCGCCATCCCCCACCACGGGTGGGTCTCGTCGGTCGCGTGGTGCGGCGTGCGAGAACACCTCCTCGTCAGCGGCTGCCACGACGGCGGAGTGCGGCTCTGGGACACGCGCTCACCCCGAGTGGCGCTGCACTCGCTGCCGCGGCACAAGGGCAAGGCGCTCTGCGTCGCGTGGGACGGCGCCGACGCGGTCGTCTCGGGCGGCACCGACGGGCAGCTCCGCATCTCGACGCTGGCCGCCTGAGCCAGGGCTGGAGGGAGCGGGCGTGTCGTCCACTCCCGCCGCGAGCGCACAGTGGCACACACGTGACGCATAACTCGCCGACGTGCGAGCTGTGCCGAGACGTGACGGCTGACGCGTCGAGCGGTAGCGGTAGAGGAAAGGAGAGTCGCAAACGCTTTCAATCATACTCTACCGCTGCATACACAACACCGGCCGCGCCGCCGCCCCCCGCGCGAGGGCCGAGGCGCCAGGCCCTGCGCGGACCCGGACACCTCCGCCCTCTGGCCGCCGCTCAAAGCGCTCTCTCTGCTCGTGAGCTGTCGGCGGAGACGCAACAGCTTCACGAATCAGACGCAAAAGGGCCAGCGAGAGAGAGATTAGAATGTAGAGCCCCTCGGCGATCGCAGCGATCTCGAAACGCCCTAGCTGCGCCTCTGACTTAGTTAGGAGGACTAGTCGTCGTCGCGAGCTCGTTTTTTTCCCGTCACGGAGCTCACAAGATTCGACGAAAGCGAATTCATCGTGTCCTCGGCCGAGCCGACCAGATTTGTCGAGAACAATGCCTTCGCTGCGTCTCTGGCCTCGTCGAAGGCCATCTCGATTTGCGGCGATAGCTTTGCCTAGGACCGGGTGAAATTCAGGGTTAGCTTTGCCCAGGTACCCAGGCGTCACCTGCGATCCGCGCGCACCAAGGCGTCATCTGCGATCGCTTTTGCCTTGTTTAGAAGAGAAGTGTTGATCTCCTCGGTCTGGCTCGACATGGCGTCTTTGAGTGCCGACTTTGCCTGGGACATCGCGGCCGTGCTCAACGAGGAAAACAGCCCGCCACCCTCGTCACGCGACGAGGATCCGCCCGAGCCATCCATCGCCTCATTCGCTTTCTCGAGGAGCGATGACGAGAGAGACTCCATAGCCTGTGGGGGAGAGCGTATGGTGAGCAAGTGTGCTAGCGGGGATGAGAACGACCTTCTCCGCGGGGACAACCTTCTCCGCGTGTCCAACGAGCTTGGCACCGAGCTCTTGCTTCGCGTTGTCTCGCGCACCGTTGAAGGCCTCATCAATTTGAGGCGAGAGAGATTCCATCACATTTTCTGCCGCGCCTGAACGGACGAGGAAAATGTGGCACGCGGACGGCTGAGAGAATGCGGCGCGGGACCGAGGCTTGAGGGTGCCTGCAGCCTTGCCGAGGAGCGATTTTGTGACCGAGCCGGTGAGGCTGGACATGGCATCACTTGCACCCTCTGTCAGAGTCGTCTGCAGCTTCTCAGTCGCCTCCTCGACGAGGCCAGACCCTAGCTTCTTGAGGAAGTCCATTGGGTAAGCGTCAATGGGGCAGAGGTTGATGGACGCACGCCCGCGCGCACGTCGCGTATCAGTTTACCGATGTCTTTTTTTAAAATGAACTCGGACGCGGTCAAACGGGGTACACCAAAAGGCACGGGCCCTCGGCGGGCCACGGTGGTGCCACAGCCAGAGGCTAGACGTTGTAGCAATAGATGGAACAGTCGGGGAGACAGCCGTGCTCCCAACACGGTGCGCAGGTGCCATCCCTCTTGTCCTGGCACTGCCAGCAAGGTGGGTTCGTGAACGAGGGGTGGCCGCCACCGCAGAGAGCGGCATTCCCGGTGTTCGCGCAACACCCAGCGGCGCATTCGTCGTTGTCAAACCGGCAGCCAGCCGAATTGGGCGGCGGTGGCGGTGGCGGCGGGGACGGCGGCTGCCCGGTGTAGCAGAAGATAGAACAGTCGGGCAGACAGCCGTGCTCCCAACACGGTGCGCAGGCGCCGTCCCTGTCATACTGGCACTCCCAGCACGGTGGGTTGTCAAAGGAGGGGTTCTTCCCACCGCAAAGGGCGGCGTCGCCAGTGCTGGCACAGCACCCGGCGGCGCACTCTTCATTCTCCCAAGCGTGCCGTCATCTCCTGTCTTGCGTAAG
This sequence comes from Emiliania huxleyi CCMP1516, assembly GCF_000372725.1. Lineage (NCBI taxonomy): Eukaryota > Haptophyta > Isochrysidales > Noelaerhabdaceae > Emiliania > Emiliania huxleyi. Next base: position 1,154,814 of record NW_005201092.1, on the reverse strand, counting down.
GTAAGGCGGCAAGGTAAACTTCTCCACACACACGAGGGGTGGTGGGGCAAGGGGGGGGCGACCCTCGCGTCTCCACGTCTATAACGACAGGAGCCCCGCGGCATTCAAAGTACAAGCCCCAGTGCGCGTGGGTGAGCGGTGTGTGTGTGTGTGTGTGTGTGTGTGTGTGTGTGTGTGTGTGTGTGTGTGTGTGTGTGTGTGTGTGTGTGTGTGTGTGTGTGTGTGTGTGTGTGTGTGTGTGTGTGTGTGTGTGTGTGTGTGTGTGTGTGTGTGTGTGTGTGTGTGTGTGTGTGCGTGTGTGTGTGTGTGTGTGTGTGTGTGTGTGTGCGTGTGGGGGGGGGGGGTCACGTCACTGCGTCCACGAGGCTGCTCCGAACCACCACCTCGTGTGTGTGGAGAAGAGTTTACCTTACCTTACCTTACCTTACCTGCTCTCCGCACTCACTAAAGCTCCGAGCTCCGACGCTCCTCAGCCATCACGCTGCCACTTCGCTGCAGGCTGCACCGCGTGCCGGACAGCTTCCACAGATCACACCTCAAAACGGTTGCGGATTTTGCCCTTTGACGTCCTTTCGTCTTTGGTTACCGGCTCATCTAGTTCTACAACTGTGCGTACGCTGTACCCCGCCTGCATCGCTGTATGCCCGCTACCTAGCTTACCTTAGTATATAAGCAACCGACGTAAACATGAAACCAACAGAAACCGAGAGCACCGCTGTACTGCGGGTAGCTACAGCACCGTACGACAGCTCACGACTGTGCATGCCGAAGTAGGTCACGTACAGACGAGCAAATGGAGCAGCTGGTTCCCCGACTCAAGCGCCAAGCCCTGCCGGGGTGCCCCACAAACCTTGCCCATCCGTCGCGGCATCGGGAGCTTGCGCGACCCGCCTCTCAGCCCCAATCCAGCGAGGAGAGCGCGTATGCGAGGGCGACCGCAGCGAGGACGGAGGAGTACAGGATGAGCCCGTGCCTACCCGTAGTGAGCACGGAGGGTAAACAAGCGGGGGCGCCCGGGGCAGGAAACACTACTGCGCCGGCGCATGTCGAGGTCGACAAACGAGCGCTGAAAGATGAGCGCCCGGTGCACCACGCCCGGCAGCCGCAGCGCAGCGAGGGCGCCAACCGGCAGCAGGACCGCGGCGGCGAGGGCATAATCACGCGCCTGAGGCGCCAGGTATATAAATATACACAGGTGGCCTTGCTGGGCGAGGCGGAGCAGCCGCGGGAGGGCGTGTCTTATGAAGTGTGTAGGAAGTGTCCGCGGGAGGGCGTGTCTTATGAAGTGTGTAGGAAGTGTCCGCGGGAGGGCGTGTCTTATGAAGTGTGTAGGAAGTGTCCGCGGGAGGGCGTGTCTTATGAAGTGTGTAGGAAGTGTCCGCGGGAGGGCGTGTCTTATGAAGTGTGTAGGAAGTGTCCGCGGGAGGGCGTGTCTTATGAAGT
>NW_005201092.1:1128865-1152322 GCF_000372725.1 Emiliania huxleyi CCMP1516 | reverse complement strand
GCTACGAATCAGCTACTAAATAAGCTACGAATTAGCTGCTAATGAACTGCCGCCCGCCGTGACGGTGCGCGCAAAGTGGAAGGACTTTGTCTGCGCGACAAAGATGAAGTAGACGGGCGAGGCGGTGATGGCCATCCCAAGCAAGAAGGAGAGGGCCCGGCGAGGCCCTCTCTCAACCAGCACCATGCAGAGCGCGGGCACGGCCTACGACGGGGAAGCACGTGATGAAGAGGATGGGCAGTCGTTACAGACACGCAAGAGCGGGAGGGCCGTCATGAGCGAGAGCAGCAGCGGGAGCAGGGCGAAGAGCGAGAGGGGCTGCGCCTCGTAGTTGTTGAAGCGGTGATCGAGGCCGACGAGCGCGAGCATCGCGAGCAGGTAGGGGATGAGGACCTGCTCGGCCATCCGCAATGAGGAGTGCGGTGTGCTCGCCATCCATCCCTCGCGCGCGCGGGCACGGGGCGAGGGACAGGCGCGGGGCGAGGCACCGTCACGTGCATCACGATCACGTCGTGCACGTAAAAGGCGATGGCCGAGTAGTAGTACGAGAAGAGCTTCACGAGCGGCGCGCTGGCGGCGAAGCGCGCCACGTCGCGCGTCGTGAGCGACGCGGCGGAGCCGGAGGAGAGCTTCGCGAAGAAGCCGGTGATCTCCATCAGGTTTGTGGGCCGCCCCTTGCCCACGAGGTGGTACTCGCGAAAGACGACGCAGCCGCCGGCGAGCACCGTCTTGTACCCGCTAAAGATGTCCTCGCTCAAGTTGATCTCCTTGGACGCCTTGCTCACCCCGCCGCGCGTGGCGAAGTGCAGCTTGTCGAGCAGGTCGGGGTGGCCTAGAATGTGCCAAGAAGGTTCCAAGACGGTTCCCAGAAGAAGTGCAGCTTGTCGAGCAGGGCGGGGTGGCCGTAGTGCAGCCGAACGTCCAGCGGCTCGTCGAGCACACGCTGCACGAAGGAGCCGAAGTAGCGCTCCTGCAGCCCGATGAAGATCGCGGTGACGAAGCCGGACGACTGCGTGAAGATGTGCTCCGGGAAGCCGATGACGGTCACCGGCCCGGCTTTGGCGGACGACTCGAACTCCTGCAGCAGCGGCCGCATCTTGAGCGCCTCCTCCCAGTACCCCTCTTGGTTCATGTCCACCATCTGCACCCTCTCGCCGTGGCAAAACGGCAGCGCCACGTTCTGGTTCTCGGGCTTGCCCTCGCCGAGGATCGGGTTGCCGGGGAGGCCGACGCGGCTCTCGCACCTCACGCCCCCCTCCCCATCGGAGCACACCAGCATCGCCGCCCACGCCTCCTCCTCCTCCTCCCCCCCTCCCTCGCCGCCGCCGCCCCTGCGCTCGACGTAGGCGACCCGCAGCGAAGGGAAGGCGTGCATAAGCGCCTCGATATCGACCGCTCGCGGGTCGCCCGCCCGCTTGTAGTCGCCATAGACCTGGCACGCGCACACGTAGCCCACCTTGCGCTGCGCCAAGGCACTGGCGGCGGCGGTCTGCGAGGCGGCGGGCAGAGGGGGGGCGGGGCCGCCTCCCGCTGAACCCGCCTCCACGGCCACGAGGAAGGCCAAGGCCGACTCGTAGTACATCATGCCTAAGGAAGGGTCCGAGCAGGTTCCGAGAAGGTTCGAGGAAGGCCAAGGCCGACTCGTAGTGCATCATGCCGTAGACGGTGCGCGCGAGAGTCTGGCCTCGCATCGAGGCCCACAGCCGCAGCTGAAGGGCCAGCCTAAGGAAGGTTCCAAGAAGGTTCCGAGAAGGTTCCTAGAGGCCCCACAGCCGCAGCTGGAGGGCCAGCCTCGGCTCCGAGGCGCAGCGCGCGACGCTGAGCGCGGAGGGCGACTCGCCGAGCCGCTGCGCAAAGTTTGCCCACTCGTCGCGGTGAAGGCCGCGCAGCACCTCGATGAAGGAGCGGCCAGTGAGCTACGAATGAGCCTGCATGCTAGCTAGGAATGGGCTAGTAAGTGACTCCGCGCAGCACACCTCGATGAAGGAGCGGCCGTCGTTCGACTCCTCCTCCAGGTCCGCCATCGAGTAGAGGACGGTCTCCTTGTAGACGGGCGTCAGGATGGACCACGACTGCATCTCCGCCACCGGAGGCGCCTCCGGTGCATCCATCTTGAGCGAGCGCAGCCAGTGGCGCAGCCGGCGCATCGCCTCGTTGGAGCGGAGCGGCCTCGGCGTCGGCGACAGCGAGAGCATGCGCCGCAGCCGGACCGCGATCGCCTCAAGGTTGGGCTCGTGCCGGAGCAGGCTGGCGAGCGACGCACTCGCGTAGCTGCTGTCCGCCCAAAAGCCAAGGGTCGGGTGGGCGAGGGTGGCCTGCAGCGCGTTGGCGGCGGCGCCGAGCGCGCCGCGCACCTCGTCCTGCGCGGCGGAACGGCTGGGGCGCGCGGCCGCCGCTGCGAGGCAGGCGTGCTGGAGGCACGCCAGCAGCGAGGCGAGCGCCTGGCTGGATCGTACTTTGTTAGTAGCTGATTATTAGCTTATAAGTAGTCTTTTAGAGGCGAGCGCCTGCTGGATCGCTGGCAGCGCCGCAGAGCGCACGGCGGCGCCCTCGGCCGAGGCGATGTCTGCGATGCGCACGCGCGTCACGCCTCTGCGGCGGCGCGCGAGCGAGAGGGCTGCGGTGAGGTCGTTGAGGCTGGCGGTGAGGTCGAGCCGCGAGAGGTCGCGCGAGAGCCCCTTGAGCGAGACGACGCGCGACAAGCTCGAGAGCGAATCGCCAAAGGAGCGCGAGCGCAGCGCGTGCCGCAAGCCGACGCCCGAGCCGGCCGAGGCGCCGCCGCCGCCGCCGCCGTCGCCCATCTGCGGCCGCTCCGTCGTTCGCAGTCCACCCCCACCGTTCTGTCCCGACTCGAGCGGGCCGTCCGTTGGCGCCTGCGCGGCGTTGCTGCCCTCTAGCCCGCCGGCGCCGCCCGCCGGTCTAGCGGCGAGCCCGTTGTCGTGCGGGTGCGATGCGGCCGACGCCAGGCACGCTACGCTCGCCGACCGCTTGGCGAGACGGCCGTTAGGCGCCGCGTCGCCTCGAGACAGTTACTGAGTGGTTAGTAGTAGTTGAGTTAATCAGCCGTTAGGCGCCGCGACGCCTCGGGCGGCGTTAGGGTTAGGGTAGGGTTAGGGTTAGGGTTAGGGTTAGCGACGCCTCGGGCGGCGCGGCCATCAAAGGCGACGATCATGGCGAAGATGGCCTCGCACAGCTCGACGAGCGCCTGAGACAGTTCTATGAGTGGTCTATCAGTGCTCATTCGCAGGAACGAATTCGCTCGACGAGCGCCTACAGACAGGTCCCGAGAGGCTCCGAGGCGGCTCGTGGAGGGAGGAGGCCTCGCACCGCTGTAGCGCCTTGCGCAGCCCGTAGAGCACCCGCTCCGAGCGGAGGCCGGGCGGCAGCGCGCCGCAAGGGCGGGACTGGCCGGCCGAGCCGGCGGCAGACGCATCGGTGGCTGGCGCGATCGGGGGCACGACAGCGGCGAGGGCTCGGAGGGCGAGCGCCACGTCGGGCTGGTGCGCGGCGCCGAGCAGCGGCCAGACAACTGCCATCGCGATGTCGGCCGCACCCGCCAGCGAGAGGCGGCAGAGCGTCGGGAGCGACTCGACGGGGCAGCCCGCGAGGAGCGCACTGAGCGCGCGCTTGAGAGACCCGAGCGGCGGCGGGAGAAGCAGCGGCAATGCCGTGCCGTCGGGCGCAGCCTCGGCGCGCGGCAGGGGCGGCAGACTGCCCGGCACCGGCGGCCGCTCTTGCCACGCCCTGGCGGCGGCGCTGACCGCAGCGGGCGGCGGCGGGTGGACGGCGCGCGGCACGATCGCAAACTGCAGCCGGGTCTCCTCGGAGTTGTCGACCAAATCCTGCCGCCGCATCTCGTGGAGCATCGTGTTCCAACACTGCGCAAAGCCCCAGCCGCCCCGCGCAGGCAGCCGACCGAGCAGCCTACGCCTCACAGGAGCCGGGCCGTGAGGAGATGTCCCACCACGGGAGGGGCGCCCGCACTGGGCAGCAAGCCGTAGCCCCGACAAGTCCGCGGGCGCGTCCTCGTCTGGCGGAAGGGCGCCGTCTCGCGACCCATTGGCGACTGCTGGGAGCGAGACCGAGCGCCCCCCCGCCGACACGGCCCACGCCCCCCCCTTGGCGAGCTCGCCCAGCAACTGCTCCTCCGCAGCCTCTTCCTCCGCCTCCTCCTCCGCAAGCTCTTTCTCCGCCTCCTCCTCCGCCGCCGCCGCCATCATCGTCTCCTCCGCCTCGTCCGCCTCCTCGGCAATCACATTTGGCGAGCCACGGCCACCCTCCCCGCGCGCAGTCGGTGCAAAGGACGGGCTCGCCCGCAACCCTCGCTGGGCAGGGACCGGGCTGGGGGGCAGCCGGGCCGGACGGCTGGCGAGCCAGCGTTGCTCGAAGCGGTCGGCCGCCGGGTCAAAGTGGGCGGCGAGCAGCTGCGGCAGGCCTAGCAGGTTCCAAGAAGGGTCCTAGAAGGTTCTGTCCACGGTCGGCGGCGAGCAGCTGCGGCAGGCCGAGCTCGGGTGCGATGCGGAGGGAGCCGAGCCCGCGACAGAGCCCGACGACGAGCACCCAGAGTGTGAAGGTGAGCGAGAAGCTCACGAGGAAGAAGAGGATGACCGGCACCTAGAAGGTTCCAAGAAGGTTCCTAGAAGGTTCCTCCCGGTGGAAGAAGAGGATGACCGGCACCCAGATGCAGAGGAGCAGCACAAACAGCTGGCCGAGGCCGATGCCGGAGCTGCCGGTGAGCGAGCGCCCAAAGTACGAGTAGAGCAGGCCTAGGAACCTTCTAGGAACCTTCTTGGAACCTTCTAGGTGCTCGCCCAAAGTAGGAGTAGAGCAGGCCGAGCGTGTCGACGACGAGCGCGTCCGCGATGTAGTGCTGCACCAGCAGGCAGTGCACGCTGAACAGCGTCAGCCAGAAAGCGAGCGCGCTCCAGCTCGTCGGCCGGACGTGCCTATGGTTAGTAGCAGCCACTCATCAGTCCATTGATTGAGTACTTCACCAGCTCGTCGGCCGGACGTGCCTCGCGGGGAGCGGCCCGTTGGCAACCTCGATGCCAAACAGCGAGCAGTTAGAGTTAGCAGGCAATTCGCAGGCAATTCGCAGTGCATTCGCAGTGCATTCGCAGTGCATTCGCAGTGCATTCACCTCGATGCCAAACAGCGAGCAGTTAGAGTTAGCAGGCAATTCGCAGGCAATTCGCAGCGAATTCGCAGCGAATTCGCAGTGCATTCGCAGTGCATTCGCAGTGCATTCGCAGTGCATTCGCAGTGCATTCGCAGTGCATTCGCAGTGCATTCGCAGTGCATTCGCAGTGCATTCGCAGTGCATTCACCTCGATGCCAAACAGCGAGAGCAGCCGCTCGCGCCCCAGAGTGGGCTGACCACTGCTTCCGCCGCCGCCGCCGCCGCCGCCCGGCCGCACCACGAGGAAGCGCAGGCTGGACAGGGTCGGCCGCACGAAGACGGCGATCGAGAGCAGCAGCGCCATCGCCCAGTGGTGCAGGTGCTGGTCGCGGAGCGAGAACCAGAGCGCCACGTTGAGCGCGAGAGAGAGGAGCAGGTCGAGCGCGACGCGCAGCACCGCGTCGAGCTTGGCAGGCGGGTCGCAGGTGGGGAAGCGCGCCCACAGCTGCAGCAAGCCCGAGAGGACGCGGTACGCCTGCACGTCCACCACGAGGGTCGCCTCGAACTGCAACACGCGCAGCGCGGCGTCCGACTCCTCGCCCGCCTAGAAGGTTCCAAGAAGGTTCCTAGAAGGTTCCTAGTGCCATCACGGCGTCCGACTCCTCGCCCGCCTCGCAGGGCACGCCGAACTCGGCGGCGATGCAGGTGTTGAGGCCGAGCGTCGCGCCGAGCATCAGCCGCAGCATGATCCAGTGCGCAAAGTAGACGTGCTCGAACGCACCGAGCATGTGCAGCCAGGAGCGGCGCTCGCGGTACTCCTTTGCCAGCCCGCGGAGCTGCGCGGCGGCACTGCCGGCGCCGCTCCCCTCGAGGCTCCACCCGAGGCAGTCGGGTCGCCAGAAGGCCTCGTTGACGTCGTCGTAGTTGAGTGGGTGCGCTCGCTCGCAGAAGAGGTGGACGAGCGACGCGTAGAGCGGCGCCACGCTCGCCAGCGCGAAGGGGCGCGGCAGCGGTTTCGCCAAGTCGGAGAGCTGGTGGAAGAGCCACCAGACGGCCTCCGATGCGTGGCGCAAGTTTGCCGCCTCGGCCCAAACGAGCAAGTAGAGCAAGCACTCTGCCCGGCGAGCCTCCGCCTCGGCGAGCCCGCCCTCGCCCGCCTCCTCGCCGCCCGCCTCGGCCGCCCCGCCCGCAGCGCCCGGCCCGTGCCTCGCCCGCGCTGCTGCGGGAGAGCAGCGCGGCTCGGCGCGCACGTGCTCGCACCAGGTGAAGTACGACGCAAAGAGGTGCGCATGGAGCGAGTCGGCGGCGCGCGCCGCACGCTCGGGGGCGGAGAAGGGTAAGCGCGCCGCTCTCGCGGCGAGCAGCCGGAGTAAGTGCTCGAGCTGGTTGCACACCACCGAGCGCTGGAAACCGAAGTCGGCCTCAAACGCGGCGGCGACGGCGCAGAGCTGCTTCACCACAGGACTGCCGAGCGCCCCGCTCGCATCCACCGCGGTGCACTGCTGCAGCGGCGGCAGCCACCGCCTCTCCTCCGGCGGCGAGCCGTCCCCCCACCAAGGGGCCGTAGGGTCCCCCCACCAAGGGGCCGTAGGGTCCCCCCACCAAGGGGCCGTAGGGTCCCCCCACCAAGGGGCCGGCCGGGCGGTGAAGGCTTCGGCGGAGACGACCCGGCGGAGGCCAGCCGAGCTTGCGGCGGAGACGAGCGGGGAGCGGCGCGCCTCCCCCGCTGGCGGCTGGCTGCGAGGAGCCGGCGCGAGGAGGTGGCCGCCACCGGACAGGCTGCCCTTCGTGGCCGCCTCTGCCCGTGCCGGCGGGCGGTGGCTAGCCACCAGCGCTCGACCGACGGCTGCGCCTGGCAGACGTCGACCGCGACGCGCCTCCGCTGCAGACGGGCTGGCGGCGGGGTCCTCCTCGTCGTCGACGTCATCCGCCAGCTCCTGCCAGAGCTGACCGCTCGCCCGCCACACCAGAGACCACAGCCCCGCCTCGGACCTTGGCCTGCAGCACACGCACACCGAGGCCGCGGCAGAGCGGGTCCAGCTGCCTAGTAGTAATTCAACATTAATTAACAGTTAATTAACAGTTGACTTAGAAGGGGAGCGGGTCCAGCTGCCCCGGCGCAGGCAGCGGGCGTGGCGCAGCAAGGCGACGCTGGTAAGGGCGACCACCACCGGCGCAGCCCACGGCGAGGAGCTCCTGCCGAGGTCGCCCTGCACGCCGGACCCCGCGAGCCCTTCGACGGCGTGCCGCACGTCGAGCATCGCCTAGACCCCTCTCGGAAGGTTCCTAGAAGGTTCCTAGAAGGTTCCTAGTGCCGCACGTCGAACATCGCCTCGCCGCCCGCCAAGCTTGCGGCGCCGAGCCAAAGCAGCTGCGCGCCGCACAACGCCGTCGCGGCCTCGAGGAACGCCTTGCGGACGTGAATGGCAGCCAAGCCCGAGACGAGCGCGACAAAGAGGAAGAGGGGGAAGAGGAGCAGGGAGAGCTCTTCGCCCGCCGACCAGCCGCGCGGATGCGGAAGCGGCGGCCCGACCGGCGGCAGCGGAACGGCGGCGGACAGAGAGCCGACCCGACCGCCGCCCTCGTCCTGCCCGCCCTCCCTGGCGGCAAGCGCGCCCAAGAGAGCCACGAGCAGGCGGGGCAGCGCTCTCGCCTAGAAGGTTCCTAGAAGGTTCCTAGAAGGTTCCTAGAGCAGGCGGGGCAGCGCTCTCGCCTGCTGCCCGACGGAGCCAGAGTCAAGGCGGTGCGAGGCAGTGCGGTGCGAGGCAGTGCGGTGCGAGGCAGTGCGGTGCGAGGCAGTGCGGTGCGAGGCAGTGCGGTGCGAGGCAGTGCGGTGCGAGGCAGTGCGGTGCGAGGCAGTGCGGTGCGAGGCAGTGCGGTGCGAGGCAGTGCGGTGCGAGGCAGTGCGGTGCGAGGCAGTGCGGTGCGAGGCAGTGCGAGCGGTGCGAGGTGGTGCGGTGCGTGCGGCTCGCCTGCAGCGCGAGGAGCGAGACGGAGAAGGCGGTCGCCAGGCAGAGAGTGAGCTCCGAGAGGATGGTCAGCAGCAAGCCGCCCACCACCGCCGCCTCGACGACGCAAGCGAGGTAGACGAGGCGATCGGCAAAGAGCCTGCGGCCACGGCCAGGCTGCCTCGCGCCGCGGAACCTTCTAGGCACCTTCTAGGCACCTCCTGCCTCGCGCCGCGGAACCGTCGCCGCCCCACCCGATCGGAGAGTCGCGCGACAAGACCCCTCTCGGACCCCTCTCGGACCCCTCTCGGACCCCTCTCGGCTACGCGTCGGGCATGTCTCGGCTCCCTCTCCGCGAACCGCACCGCGCGAGCGACGCCGCCCGAGCCCGCTCCGCCGACAAGTTCCAGACGTGGCTGCGCAGCGACACGCCTAGAAGGCTCCAGGAAGGGTCCTAGATGGTTCCAGACAAGCTCCAGACGTGGCTGCGCAGCGGCACGCCGGCCGACAGCGTGAGCGAGCTGGTGGCGCTGTCGCCGCCCGCGGTTTGCGGCCCGAGCCACGCGTCGTCGGGAGAGACGCCGAGGTAGCGGGCGAGGCCGGCGGAGGCGAGCGCGGCGCAGAAGAAGGCGCCGAACAGCAGTGCGAGCGCGAGGCGGACGTGCTCCTCACTCAGCAGCAGCGCGAGGGCGCCGAGTGCGGCGACGCAGCCCGAGAGAAGGACGGAGGCGCGGAGCAGGTTGTCGACCGAGGGGGGCGCCTGCTTGCCGTTTGCCCACCAGTGCTGCGCGATCCAGCCCGCCGTCGGGTGGTCGGGGGGCGAGCACGAGGTGCGCTGCCGCCCGCTGGCGCGCTGGTAGAAGCGGACGTGGCCGATGCGGAAGACTGTCGGGAAGATGGCCTGGTCGATCCTGCCCGAGAAGACGCGCGAGACGGCGGCCGAGATGATGAGGTACATAGGCTCCTGTGACGGGGTACAGCGGAGAGGCGATGAGAGACGATGAGAGACGATGAGAGACGATGAGAGACGATGGGGGGCATCGGCTCCTCCGGCACGAGCCGCTGGCCGACGTGCCCGCCGCCGGGGACGCGGCGCGGGCGGAGCGACTCGCCGGTCGCCTCGAAGACGAGCGATCCTGCGGGCAGGGGAGAGGGCGGCTTGGGCGGCGGCACGGGGCGGCGAGGGCGCGCGTGCGACGAGGGCGGCGGCGGGCGGGGCCGGGTCGGGAGTGTGCGTGGCTGGGGAGTGCGGGACTGCGTGGCCGGGCTCGTGCCTTCTAACCTTCTAGGAACCGTCTAGGAACCGTCCAGGAACCGTCCAGGAACCGTCTAGGAACCTTCTGGGAACCTTCTGGGAAACTTCTAGGACGCGTGGGCGTGGGCGGGCTCGTGCTGGGCTGCGCGCGCCGTCGAGGAACCATCGCATGAAGCCGTCCGCGCCCGGCTCGTACTCGAACCGAAAGTGCGAGAGGGCGCGGTCGCTCCTCGGGGTGGCGTCGGCGGGCGGCGCGCCGAAGAAGCCCGCCTACGCCCGCCCGCCCGCCGGGTGACGTCTCGAGAGACGCCGAGGCGGCGGGGGGAGAGAGCGGCGCTCGCGTCGAAGAGCGAGCTGCCGAATCCGCCGTAGCTTCCGGCCGCCTCCGCCGCCGCGGCCGCGCCGGAGTGCGGTGTGCGGGGCGGGGTGTGGTAGGAGGGAGAGAGCGGGAAGTAGGCGCCGAGCGAGTCGAAGTGGTCCCCTCCGTACCAGAGGGCGTCGATCTCGGAGCGGCGGCCGAAAGTCAGGTTGGGGTACCAAGGCCGGCGCGCCGACGGGAAGGAGCCGTGGTTCGGACGGAGCCGGCCCGGCAGGCGTGGCGCAACCTGTCGCCACAGAGGTTGGGCGTGAGACCCGGGGGGGCGGCGGCGCCTGGGCGGCGGCGTGGCGCGGGGCTCTTCTGGCTGCTGCTGCGGGGCTCTGGCTGCGATGCCCGAGGCTGCGCCTGGAAGGTTGTGATGCCGCACGTGAGGTTGTTGTGCGCCACCGCGAGCGCGGGCCTGTCGCTGGCGGCGGCGATGTCGGCGCACGGGCGCGCCTCGAGCAAGTCCACCTCCGGCACGCCTATGTGACATGTCTCGGACATATCGCGGACATGTCCTGCGACATGTCCTCGAGCAGCTCCACCTCCGGCACGCCTCGCCCCTGGTACGGCCGCAGCCCCGAGCCGCGCGCTGGCTGGTCCGAGCAGGCCGACAGCACCTAGAACGTTCCTAGAAGGCTCCTAGAAGGCTCCTGTGTTACGGTCCGAGCAGGCCGACAGCACCGTCCCGCGGGGGAGGAGAGTCCCGCGGGGGGGCAGAGGCGAGCAGTGGCGGGCAGTGGCGGGCACGGGGTAGCGGTGTGTGCTGTGGCGAGTCGGCTCGTGTGTCTGTTGTGGTGGAGGGTGCCGAGCTGATGGGAAGGTTCCAGGAAGGTTCCAGGAGGGCGCCGAGGCTATGGCGCCGAGCCCTAGCGTGCCGCCTGGCCTCCGAGAGACCGGTCGCACGCGCCGAAGGAGAAGGGCCAGAGGCCATCGTTCGAGAGCGGGTAGGTGGCCCGCCCGAGGTTGCCGAGCATCCAGATGGCAGGCCTGTGACAAGATGGCGGGCCTGGCGTGGCGTAGACAGAAGCAGAGTGAGTGAGCATCGAGATGGCGGTGCGTGGCGTGGCAGCGCCTCCGGTGAGCTGGCGGCAGGAGCAGAGTGCCAGGCGGTGGAGGGCGGCGGAGGGGTGCGCGCCAGACGCCAGGCGCGCCCGGCTCGCCGGGCAGGGAGAAGGAGACGTCGACGATGCCGCCCTGCAAGCAAGCCTTCTCCCACGACTGCACGGAGCCGGAGGCGTACCGCGAGGCGCGGAAGCCCGTGTTTGTGGTGTAGATCTCGAGCGCGCCCGCGTGAGTGCTCACCATCTGCGGCGTCATGTATGCCAGGTTGCCGTTTGTCGGGTCGTGCCTTGCGACGGCCGTCCAGATCGGGTCGCGGTCCACCTGAGACGGCGAGCGAGACAGCTGACGGGACGAGCTGGTGGAAGCGAGGGCGCTCAGACGCTCGAGACCTCGCTGAAGCGGCGGCCCTCGGTCTCAAACTCGTCCGACATGACCAGCCGGTAGCTCTCGCCATCGCCAAGGCCGACCGTCTCGAGCTCTTCCAGCGGTGTGTCGACGTCTATGAGTGACCCATCCCACGCGTTGCTGCTGGTCGCGTTGCTGCTGCTGTCGCTCTCTGGCCAGCCGAACAGCCAGCTTTGCAGCTGGCGGGGGCCTCCAGAAAATGCATGAGCCGAGAGAGAGAGAGATAAACAAGCGAACATGCCCGAGCTCGCCGCTGTCTGGTATAGCCCCAGCCTACTCCGCTGTCAACCTCGCGGGGGCTCGGTCTTGCGGAGGGCTGCTCGCTGCCTCGGGGTTCGGTTCACACACCTGTAGCGGCTGCAATGGCTGGAGCTCGCTGGACCTGGTAGTACCCCGGTACGCGGAGGCTAGAGATGAGGAATAAAGAAACAGACGGCCTGCTGTAGGCCTCTCTGGCGCGCGGTTCATCGCGGCGCCCCGAGGAGGAATAAAGAATTTTACCTACGTGGGAGTCCATCCCTCGTTTGGTTTGTATGTCTGTCTTTCTTTTCTCACGGAGCTAAGTGCCTCGCCACCCTCGCAGGAGTCGCTTAGGCGGCTCCCGTGGTGTACCTGTGTTAGTGCCAGTGCGCGCCAGTCCCGTGCCCAGTGTTGTGCGAGGGAGTTTTGTTGCAAGATTCTTTTCTCTTAGCTCCCCGGCCCTGGAGATGCGAGGGTCGCCCCCCTTGCCCCACCACTTTGTGTGTGTGGAGACGTTCACCTTACCTTACCTTACCTTAGGTTCACAGGATAGCACTTGCTCAAGGAGCAACCTCCCATTGGACGACAGTGAGTGAGGGTGAGGGACAGACCCAGGGAAGGTTTCACACTCAGACCTTGATATTGAGAAGAAATATACCTTCTTCACAGCAAGCACAAGCAAGGGGCGCAGCAACGAACAAGCTCTCCAAGCGGCAGCACGAGGACGAGAGGGGAGCTGGTCGACGCGCGCACGCGGTCGTGGCTGTCGCTGCAGGCCCAGCCATGTGTCAGTCGCGCTGCCTGCCTGCAGGTGCAGCTCGCGGCGGCGGATGAGATCGCGACCGGTGACCGGCGCTTGCGCACCAGCCCCGTCCGCCGCCGGTTCCGCGGCCGCGGTCCCTTTCATAGCTACGCGCGCCATGGATTCCACGGCCTTCACACGCTCGTTCTGTGAACCTGGCGGAGCGCCGAATAGTTTTTAGTGTTTACAGATTACACTTTTCTCTCAAATTCTCTATACTTAGAGGGAGGAAAAATCCCCCCCTCGAGGAAAAAATCATCCACCTTCGGGAGGTAATCGCAACATTGAAAAATCCCGTGCCAGTGTTTCTCCGTACATATCAAAATATTCAGATCCTTGAACGGACACGACACTCGGACGCGGCACGTTCTAGTCTCTAAACCCAAAACCCAGGTTACTGATCATGCGGTGAAGTAGTTATGATCAGCCTCGCTCTCGCTCCAACTTGGCCAAACGGGTTGCCAGCGCCGCGGTCGTGTCCTTGGCCTGCGCCGCCGACTTTTTGGCCGCCGCCTGGGCCGCCGCCTGGCCCGCCTCCAGCGCCGCGATCTTCTTCTGCAGCCCGGCGATGGTGCTCGCCGCCGCACTGGCCGACGTTGCGGCGGTCGTCTCGGCCGCCGCCCTCATCTCGGTCATGGCCTGCCGCAGCTCGCTCAGCTCTTGGTCCTGCTGCAGCAGCCTCGCCATGGCGAGCTGCAGGTGCGCGTCCCTCGCCTCCTCTAGATGCGAGGCGACCTCGCCCTGCACCAGCCCCGGCGCGAGGCAGCCGAGCGCTCGGAAAGGGCACTCGGCGGGCCGCATCGCACAGGGGCCTGCGACGTGCGCCTCCATGTCGCGCCGCGGCAGGCTCTCCTTGCAGCCGAGCGCACACCGCACCACCTTGAACTCGCAGCTGCCGTCGTGCGCCGCCTCGTACCGCGCGCTGAAGAGGGCAGTGCAGCCAGCGTGCGAGCAGCCGACCGGCCGGAAGACGCAGCTCGTCAGGTGGCGCTGCGACGGAGGGCAGAGGCGACGCGGTCAGAGGGGCCGCCGCGTCTCTCGCACGCGGCTCTCTCCCGCCGCCGCACCTCGCGCTCCGTCGAGCCGAGCTGCTCCATGTCACAGCCGCAGTGCCACTCCCGAGTCGTGTCGTACCGCTGCACCAGCTGCAGCGCGAGGCGCTGGCGGCCTCCGTGCCGGTACTCGCCTCGTACCTCGAGTTCGCGCGCCTTGCCCGCGACCTTGTCCGCCGCGTTCGAGACGAAGCGCCCTCCGAACGAGCGCCGCGCCTCGAGCTTCTCCAGGCGGGCGTGGAGCACCGCGAGGCCGCGCGGGCCCTTCTTGGCCGAGGAGAGCTTCTCCGAGAGCAGCCCACGAACCTCGGCCATTGCGTCGCTGGGCTGCAGGCCACCTTGCACGACCCGTGTCGCCATAGTGTTGAGCAGCCGCGCGCTGAGCAGCTCAAGGGTCTCGACGTCGGCAAACTCGCACAGCGCCGGGGCAGAGGCCGGCTCGCTGTCGCAACCTCCCTCGTCGGCGGGGCCCACAGTGCTGTCACTGTCGTCGCCGCCGCAGCTGCCAGCTGGATCAGACGCGTTCGTTGAGACTGTGGCCTCGACAGCCGTTTCCCTTGCGTTCTCCGCCAAGGAGTCGGCCTTGTCGGCGGGGTCCACAGTGCTGTCACTGTCGTCGCGGCCGCTGCCGCCAGCTGGATCGGTGTTCGTCGAGACTGTGGGCTCTGCAGCAGCAGCAGCTTGCTGCTGGTTTGCTCTCATGCTTCCGGTGTGAATCTCAGACGGTACCTTTCTGTCCTCCAGAGTCGAAGAACTCGACCGTTGGCTGGCCGCCAAAGTGGCTGGACGGCGCCGCGGCGCACACTGGTGAGCCGCGGAGCACACTGAGGGAGCTGTCCTCGGCGCAGCCGATCGGCTCCCGCGGCCTGGGTGATGGCAGTGGCGGCACTCTCTGAGGCTCCCTGATTTTTTCTGGTATTTGTTGAGCAGTCTCTGGTCACCTTCGCCGGGCGAGCCTGGCTCTCGCTGCACAGCGGCGCGACCCGCGGTGAGGCTGCCGATCGTCGAACTGGGCTTAGCTCTCAGTCAAGATATTGTGCATATGGTCGGTCTCTACAATATCCTCTGGGCCGGCGCGGGGGCCCCAGAGGGTGTCCATGCGGGGGGGAGATGGGGTCCCATGGCCCGCCGCAGGCGCCGATTTTTTGGAGTTTTTTCTTTTTTTCGCGATTTTTTACTTGTTTTCACGGGAATTCGGCGTACTTGCGGCCATGCTATCACGCCTTGCGACAGCCTGTCGGCGCTGCTGACCGTGCCATGCTGCACAATTGATCACCTGCATAGCTCGCGGCCTTAGTATCAAGCATTCAGTGACGACCGATCGGCCAGTAGGAAGGTGTCCTTCCAGCTGCGTGCACGCTTCTGACGCAATGCGCGTCACAAACTGCCTCGGATTGGCTGCTGGCACTCTCGAGGCTATGCCTACACAGCCTCGCGCGCATGGGCAGTCAAGAGGGACCACGCACCTTCTCAGGACAGCGCCGGTGCCTCTCTCTTGGACCTGCAAACTTGGTGGTCTCGTGTCACCAATGTGGGACCAGTGCGGCATCGCGCCATCGACAGCTCTGAACTGCGCCTCACCACTGACCGGGAAGGCCGCCAAGTGGGCCAGCACAGGTCGCACATTGAGGCAGCAGTCAGCAGTGCATGGCTGATAGCTAGAGCAGCAGCGTCAGGGTCGCAGGGTCGGATCGTGTCAAGCCTCTCGCCCGGCCGGCCGCGTGCAGACGTCGGCCTGTCTGCTGTCTGGAGTGATCTGTCGGCGGTCAGTACGACCGATCAGGTCGGAGTTTTCTGATGGTTGGAGGGTCTATCTGTATGTACTCCTCGAGATCTCTCCAAATCTGCCCTCTACTCAACCGTACTTAATCGGGAAGTCGGTGCTCATAGAGACTCATAGAGCCGGAGCCCCGTTTCCGCACTGCGGCGCGGCGCACGGTGCCTCCGGGGGGCCCCGCGCCGGCCCAGAGACAATATCTTGACTGAGCACGACCGATGAATCAGCAGCAGGGAGACAGGAAGGCTCGCTGTGTGAGTCGGCCACGCAGAGGGTCGGAACCTGGGCAGCAAGAGGATAAGCAAGAATTTTACCTCGTCGTAAGCAAGAAAACCCGAGAAGCTAACTAACCCTCGGAGCCCGTGTTTACTCGGGTGTGAGGCTACCGACTGCACTCCATCCAAGTGAGTGCTCCAAGTGCTCCAAGTAAGTGGGCTCTCGAGGTTCTCGAGGTGGATATGCTTCCTTTGGCCGCGATGGGTAGCGAGGATTGGTGTGACGCGATCCCACAGGGTGTTTTCTGACGCTGCCGACCGTCAGTGCACGGACGGAGTTGCCCCTTCTCCGACTGCCGGCTAGTTTCCGAGGTGGCGCGGGAGTGACCCCAGCGTCCCCCGAGACCTACCTAGCGCGGGTGGGTTGGAGGGGGCTCGCTGCGAGGAAGGGCTGTGTATGTAAGAAGCCGACCATTTCCTGCTGTGACCATTTTTGAGGGAGGGTGTAGAGGATGTAGAGTGTAGAGCGCTTGTAGAGCTGTATGGTCCAAAAGGAGAGGTGGGAGCTCTGGAGCTCTGAGCGAGGGCTCTAGCTAAAAAAAGTTTCCCAAAACCGGCCAATCCTCGGCCGTCCCCTCATCCATTCGCGGCCATGATCGGAGCCAACCTGAACCGCACCCGCACCCGCACCCGGGTACTGGCCGTCGGCGCGACTTTCGTCCTCCTCGTCGGCGCCTTTTGCAGCCTCTCGCCTGCGCTCCACCGCCTCGGTGTCGGTACCCCACCGGAGAAGTGGCTTGACCCCTTGTTCGGCCTCGGCAGCATAATACTCGGCGTGCAACCAGACACACTTGGGCTCCTTCTTCCTGCTTCCTGGTTACCCCGACCTCCCATGGCTCCGAGGCAACGACCGACAGCTCCGCAAGACGATTAAACCAGCCAGGCTGTCGCGAGCCGAGCTAGGAATACCCGACTCTGCATTTGTTGTGACTGCCACCGGCTCCCTTTGCCACCGCAAGCAACAGCATTGGGTGGTGCGAGCGCTGAGAGCACTGCTCGCTCAAGGGGCGGACGCCTATGCGCTGCTGGTCGGCAAGCAGCACCAGTGGGGTGTCAGGACACAGCGACATGTCGACGAGTTCGTCGCTCAAGTCAGCGAGGAGGCTCAGCGCACGGGCCTTAACCAGACGCGGCTGCGAATCATCGAGTTTACTCCCTCCGGCTCGTGGCAGTATATTGCCCTCGCCAACCTACACGTCTCGGCTTCACAGGCAGAGGCCTACCCGCTCAACACACTGGAGGCCATGGCGCTCGGTGTGCCTGTCGTTGCCACCGCTGCGGGCGGGACGGCAGAGCAGTGGCCAAGCCCGGCACAGGCTCCAGAGGTGCAGTGGATGCTCGTGGGCCCAACCGACGAGCAAGGCTTCGTGGCGGCGGTCAGCCGCGCCCATGCGCTGCACACCAGGGGTGAGCTCTTGCCTTTGAGCTTGATACAGCGCGCTTTTGTGGGAAGGGCTGAGGTAGCTGTGCGACGTTTTGAGCAGCGAGTGCAGGGCCTGCTCGATCTTGTGCTGAGTCGGCTGCCTGCCCAAAGGGACCGGGGCGCGCTGTGGCGGCTGTGTTCAGGAGCGCCGGACGATGTGAGATAAGGTAAGATAAGGTAAGGTAAACTCCACACACACGAGGTGGTGGGGCAAGGGGGGCGACCCTCGCGTCTCCACAATGTGAGATAAAGCCGTAGGCCATGCGCATGCCCCGAGATGCACCCCGGGGCGCCGGGACGTCGGCGAGGTGGGGCTGGTAAAATACTGTAAAATTAATTATAGGAGAGAAAATGTACATCAGACTACTGACCAAAGCGATTTGACGCTGAGCCCCTCGGGTGGCAGCTCGATGGCGAGGCCCAGTTCTTGTGAATACGTCAGCTCTGCGCCCCTCTCCTCGCTGTCATCGGCATAGTACGCCGCCATCGTCGCTTCGTCGTGGGTCAGAATCTCGACCTAAACTCACACAGTTCACACCTTAGTCGCTCTTCACCGCTCACGGCACGTGCGCTGTTCGAAGCGTTCGTCGTCCGCCGCGCTGTCGGCCCCGGGATCAAGATGCCTCTGGCGGCCTTGCTGCACGTTGACATCGACGCCGAAGATGGGCTCGCGCGAATAAATAGCATGCATCGAAGAGAGCTCCTTGAAGACCGTCTTCATGTGCTCTGCTGGATCCATACGAAATCCCAGTACGTAGCCGCCGCACCTACTGAGGACCCAGGGGGTTGACGGGGGAAGAGGGTTGGAGCGCAGCTTTAACGCGCCCCGCGCCGCTTCATGACCTCGACCACGAGCGCCGCGCCGAACTTGGAGTCGCGGATCGACGTGGACTTCATCTGTGGTGAGGCAGGACGGGGCGTCTGTGCCTCTAGATCCTGCCGAGCGGCGGAGGCACGATCCCGCCTGCATGTATGGGATGGAGACATTGAAGCTCTCTGCCGCGTCTGCGTGCCACACGAGCCGCACGTTCGTCAAGAAGAAGGTGCCCAGGTTCCCTGAGGGCACGGCCGTCGTGGCTGTAAAACTTGTCCACTCGGGCCTCCTGCCCGGTACGGCGGGTGTCTCGCCCTGATCCGAGGAGAGGTTCCACACGCCGGCGACACGATTCACCATGATTTCGCCCGGAAGGAGAAGCAGCCTTTGACTCTTGATGATCGCTCCGCGCAGCTTCAGGTCGCGGAAGAGCCGCGAGGTGTCGTACGCTCGGTACACGGCCTGAGCCGCGAAGTGTCACTTGTGATTAGTCGTGGGGGACAGGGGGTAGAGGCTGGGCGGCACTTCGGCGATGCCTGAACAGACGCAAAGAGGCTCTCGTCGTCTGTGGCAAAAACGAATTCAAAACGGGACGTGTTGAACTTGGTCATCACGTACATTGCCTGGCGCTTGCCATGCAGCTGCGACTGCGCATCTCGCAGGTCGATTGATACCACGCACGCCCATCCGATCGACAGGTTTACGCGTGCCTGCCCAATTGCGGCGTGCTCACGCTGAGCGCCTACTTCACGGGGCTGAGAGCAAGACTATCCGATTCCCCTTTGGCATCTGCGCGGGCCCGTGTGCCTGTTTGCGGCACACCCACGTCAGCCGCAGGTTGGAGACCGTCAAGGTGCCCAGCTCGCCGCTATTGCCCTTGGTGTCTTCGACGTTTCCAGCAGCATCGATCGGCACCTGTTGCCACGTTGCGACCGATTGACTATCCGCGTTTTGTGCGAGCGACTTTCGAGTCCGCCGCTGCCTCTCCGGCGCGAAGCGCGAGCTGCGAGATGGGCGCGTCGAATCGAATTTCTCGGTCTTGCCAGACCTCGGCGACGGGCATGAGCGTTCCCCGGGTAACGCTAGAGCCGTAATAACGGCGGCCGGCGGGAGGTAAGGTAAGGTAAGGTAAACTTCTCCACACACACGAGGTGGTGGGGCAAGGGGGGGCAACCCTCGCGTCTCCACGTCTGACGACAGGAGCCCCACGGCATTCAAAGTGCAAGGCCCAGTGCGCGTGGGTGAGCGGTGTGTGTGTGTGTGTGGTTGCGCCAGCGGGACGCAGGGACCGACACCCTCCCCACCCTGGACCCCCGGCATACCCGCCGGCAGAAAAGAGTTTTGCTGAGGATTCGCAACAAAATAGCCCTGTCTAACCCATGCGCGACCCTCGCGCTTGGTGACAGGTGGTAGGATTACGCTCATACGCTCAGAGGCCAGCTCAAACCACCTTGCCGCGCCCTCGCCCGGCCGCAAAGCCGCGCGTCCCATCGGGCCCCTTCGCGAACCGCGTCATCTTGGCCGGGTCGACCTGCCGCTGCTTCTCCCGAGGCGTCTCTTCGGCCGCTTTGGTCTGGCAGATGCGGCGAGCGACGAGCTGCTGCGACTGTGGCTCGGCACAGAGGCAGAACGACACCTCGTCCCCGACAGAGACGCGCACAGAGGCCGACTTGCGATCGGGGTCGACGAGCACGTCCGAGAGGGAGAAAGAAACCTGCTGTGGCGTGCCGCTATGCTTGGCCGCGAGCTCGGCCAGCGCCGACGTCGTGCCTTTGACGGTGGGAGCCGCGTTGGCGAACGGAGACTGCCCTGCAGAGATGTAGATTGCGCTCACCGCAGCGGCTGCAATGTCTTCTGGCGCGTCCGTCTCGGGCTCGGCTGTCGACGCCTCGTCCCCAGCGCCTCGCCCCCACGTCGCGCCCTTGCCAAGCAGCGACTGCAGCCCTCCTCCGTCGCTTCCCAACGGCGCCTCGCTGTCCGCGTTCGCAGTCCGTGCGGCGGCGGCAGCATCGACGGCAGCTTGGGGCAGCGCGTCCGTAGCGCGGATGCTGCCCTGGCCCCCTGAGACGGCCTTGACCACGCCGCGGATCGGCACCGGTGTCGAGTCGACCAGGACGAGCGCGCCGTCACGCCGGCGGCGGCAGAGCCGCGACGTGACGGTCGTGCCGAGAGCGGGCACGGCGCCACGCAGCGCCTGCTCCTGCCGCCGACGGTCGATCGGAAGCCTGAGTCGCTCGCCCTCGAACTTATCGAGCAGCAGCACCGAGATCTTCGCGGCGTCCTCTCCGTCTGCGTCGTCGCCGATCGTCTCGCGGCTGCAGTCGGCCTCGCCCCCCGCCTCGCCCCCCGCCTCGGCCCCCGCCTCGGCCCCCGCCTCGGCCCCCGCCTCGCCCCCCGCCCCGGCCCCCGCCTCGCCCCCCGCCTCGCCCCCCGCCTCGGCCCCCGCGACGACAGTCCCCTTCGCCTCCTCGAGGAGACAATCCTCAAAGGCGACGGTGCCCGGAGCGAGCGAACGCAGCCGGATGGCCACGCTGCGGCCCTTCCTCCGGCCGGCCGCGTCCTCGGCGGTCACGACGAACTCGAACTCTGCACCAGCTGCCAGCCGGTGCACCCCGTCGGGCAGCTGCGAGAAGTGGAAGAAGACGGGCGAGGCGCGCGCCTCCGCCTTGAGGAAGCCAAACTGCTCCTTCACGTTGACGACGACGCCGCGCTCCACCGCGCCGTCCGCGCACCGCTCGTACGTCGCCCGCGTGGGCCGCACGGAGCCGTCGCGCGCGCTGACCGCCAGCAGCAGCGAGACGATGTCGCCCGGCACCAGCTGCTCGCGCGACTTTGCGTCGGCTTGAGGCAGCGGCAGGACGGTGCCCGCCATGCCAGCCACGCTATCGACTCGCTCGAGCGCCGCGCGCGCCTCGGCCGAAGGGGTCGCCAGGCCCGCGCCGACCTCCTCGCCGGCGCGTGGCGAGAGCGGCGGGGCGAGCGCCTGGCCGAGCTCGAGGGGGATGGGCTTGTCCGAGTCGGACCTAAATTAATTAATCAATTAGTTAATTGTTGATGGGCTTTTCCGACTCGGACCGCTGCGCGGGCTCGTGCGACCCGCCGGCGGCACGCGCAAGCGGTGCGGCGGCAGCGCTAGCGGCAAACGGCAGCGGCCCGAGGAGCTCGACCGAGCCGGCGCCGCAGCTCTGCGCCGCGCCGTCTCTGGCGCCGCCTCCGCGCCCGCGCGGCGCCGCGGGCGCGAGCCGGACGACGGCCTCCCACCAGCGCGGAGAGACCCACTCGAGGACGAGGGAGCCTGCAGGCAGCCGCCGGAGCTGAGCTGTGCGGGTAGTAATTAATTCATTGGCTGGGAGGAGGGAGCCTGCAGGCAGCCTCCGGAGCTGTGCGGCCGCCGGCCTGCCCGTCTTTGCGTCGCTCGCCCGCCGGTACTCCACCTCGTCGCGCAGTCATTCATGAATAAGTACTCAATTAATTCAGGGTGCCTCCTACCGCCGGTACTAGTGCTCCACACCTCGTCGCGCGGCCTCACCCCAGGCAGCGACGACGCGGCGAAGCTCAGCGGGGCGCCGCCCGCCTCGCCGCGCAGCAGGCCGTGCCCGTCGCGCAGCGAGAGCACGAAGCCGCGGTTCACCTTCTGCGCCTCGAGCCGCACGTCGGCAGCGCCCACCGCGCCCGTGGCGGCGTCGGTCGCCTCTCTGAAGCTCACCTCGTCACCCTGGTACAAGCCCGCCGCGCGCGACTCGCCGCAGACGTCGTCCAGCCCAAAGCTGAGCTTCCCCGCCCCTCCCTCGGCGGCGCCCTCCTCGGCCGCAGCCTCCTCGGCCGCAGCCTCCTCGGCCGCGCCCTCCCCGCGCCCGGCCGCCCCGCCCTCGAGCCGGATCATCCCCCCGTGCGCCCCCTTCTCCGCGCGCGAGAGCAGCCGGTGCAGGCTCGCGCTGCCGGCGAGGCAGCGCGTCACCACGCCGCGCAGCCGAGCCTCTCCGAGCTGCTCGAGCGCGACGGAGCCGGCGGGCAGCCGGCGCAGCTTCGTCGCCGCGTCCTTGCGCGAGCGCGGGTCGAGCACGACGCAGAAGGACACGTCGTCCCCCACGCGGAGCGGGCCGCCCTCGCGCGGCGCCTACAGGGAAGTGTCCGCGAAGTGTCTAGGAAGTGTCGCCCCCCACGCGGCGCGGGCCGCCCTCGCGCGGCGCCTCGGACAGGTGGAAGAAGTGTCTAGGAAGTGTCTAGGAAGTGTCTAGAGAAGTGTCGCGCGGCGCCTCGGACAGGTGGAAGAAGAGGTCGGCAGCCTTGCCGGCCGTGCGGAGGAAGCCGAACTTGTCCTTGAGCGAGGCCACCCGCCCGCTCTGGCGCGGCAGCCCGCCGCCTGCCTCGATGAGCTTCACGCGCGACGCCGCGCGCTGGCGCGAGCCCGCCACGCTCATCAAGCGGCACTCGACCAGATCGCCGACGTGGAGAGCGCTGGGCCTCTCGCAGCCGCGGGCGTCAAAGGACACCACCTCTGTCTGCTCGTCATCGTCCTGGCCGCCATCCCCAGCAGCGGCGTCACCCTCGGCGGGAGGCCCGTCGCCCTTGAGGACGGCGAGACGGCCGCCGTAGCCGTCACCGCCACGAGCGCCGCGCAACTCTCTCTGCACGACGGCGCGGACGGTGACGGCCCTCGCGGGCGCAGGCAGCGTCCCGCGCGGCAAGATGGTCACCGCCTTGGCTGCCTCGCGCCCTGAGCGGCGGTCGAGCTCGACCGAGAAGGAGACCTCGTCGCCCTCTACTGGGACGTCACGGCCGACGAGAGCGCTGAAGTGGAAGAAGAGACCTCCGCCGCCCGTCCGCCGGTCGTTGAGGGGTCGGATGAAGCCAAACCCTTCCTTGATGCTGGTGACGTGGCCAGAGTCAGCGCCACCATCGTGGGTGGGCCCCCCCATGTGTGTATGGACCGCGGATGCAGTGTTTTTTCTTTACGCTCTCCTTGTGAGCCTGTTTGTGTCTGTGTGTCGCTCGTGCGTGTCGTCATCGTTACGTCTCTCTATATAAAATCTCTCTCACGTTATTGAGCCTCTCTCTCTCCTCTCTCTCTCTCTCCCTCCTTCTCTCTCCCTCCCTCCCTCCCTCCCTCCCTCTCTCTGTCTCTCTCTCTCTCTCTCTCTCTCTCTCTCTCTCTCTCTCTCTCTCTCTCTCTCTCTCTCTCTCTCTCTCTCTCTCCCTCTCTCCCTCCCTCCCTCTCTTTTATCACACCTTTTTTTCAGAGCTTTATAAGCAATTGGTCCGATCGCGTACGTTTTGCAACAAGCCCTGCATGAGCACTCACCCGTTCGGGGTGAGGTTGGGCCCGGGTTCGAACCCGAAAGTCGAGGTGGCCGAGTGGTCTAAGGCGGCGGCTTTAGGCGCCGTTCCAGAAATGGGCGCGGGTTCGAACCCCGTCCTCGACACATTTTACCCTGTGCTACGAGCAAATCTTTTGCGCCTTATTTTACCCTGTGCTACGAGCAAATCTTTTGCGCCTTACAGGGACACGGAACGGTACGGGTGGACGCTAGAAGTCAGCGCTGACCGTCACGCCGTTCTCGTTTTTCTCGTTACACCACACACAGACTGGGACACCGGCACAAAAGAAAGAAAACAGACACCCAAAGAGGCGATGGTTTTTCTCGTTCACTGGTGGACCGCTCCACTCACCACCTCGCGTCCCACTTTTCTCCGCCCACCTGTCGCCTCGCCTCCGTCCACCTTTCAACGCCGTGCGATGAAGATCTTTGTCATCTACGACCACGCCAGCGCGCCCGCCTCGGCGCACCACAAGCTCGCCATCACGCTGCCCGCAAAGTGGCTCGAGCTCTCTGTCGACAAGGCGGCCTCTCGCCCCGGCCGCCACTCGCGGCGAGCCTCCGGCCAGGCCGCACTCAGCCTGCGCCGCGCCGGCCGACGCA
>NW_005201092.1:1127793-1128655 GCF_000372725.1 Emiliania huxleyi CCMP1516 | reverse complement strand
GCGCCTCCGAGACGCCTCCCAGCCCCGTCCGGCTCGCGGCGTTAGAGCGGTCGCCTCACGCCCTCTCCGGCGGGCCACTGTCGGCAGGCCCTCTCCGACCGGTGCGAGGTGCGGCTCGTCCCGCACAGCGCGGCGGCCGCGCCCGGGGCCAGCGCCTCGGCCAGGCCGCGCTGCAAGCGGTGCGAGATCAGCCCGAGATCAGCCCGAGATGCAGCCGAGATCAGCCCGAGATCAGCCCGAGCTGCAGCCGAGATCAGCCGAGATCAGTCCGAGATCAGCCGAGATCAGCCCGAGATCAGCTGAGATCAGCCGAGATCGTGCGGCCGAGCGGTGCGGCGGACGGCGAGGCGGCGGCACCCAGCCTGGCCGAGCCCTGACCCACCCAAGCCTGGCCCCGCAGGTACGGCTGCCAGGTCGAGTACGACCCTGGAACCAACCATGAGGAGCCAGCCGTGCAGACGCCTCCCCAGCACCACGCCTCCCCAGCACACGCCTCCCCGCGCCTACCTGGAGCCTCTTCCCCCTCGTTCGCTCGCTCGCTCTCTCGCTCTCTCTCTCGCTCGCTCGCTCTCTCTCCCTCTCCCTCTCCCTCTCTCCCTCTCTCTCTCCCTCCCTCTCCTTCTCCCTCCCTCTGCCTCCCTCTCCTTCTCCCTCCCTCTGCCTCCCCCTCTCCCTCCCTCTCAAAGCGCCGTCCCGACGCCCCACCCCTTGGGCCCCACCGCCAGGGCGGCCTGCCGGCTACCCCCGTTCTTCCTCCCCATGTTTCCACGAACACGGCGCAAGTGGGTGGGCCCCTCCTTGCGCCGGATATTTAAGGGGGCCCCCTCCCCAAACCCCCGGGGACCAATTTTTCATGGGGGGC
>NW_005201092.1:1102848-1127065 GCF_000372725.1 Emiliania huxleyi CCMP1516 | reverse complement strand
CTACGGCGCACGCGCTAACCCGTCCCCATCTCGCGCGCCCCCCGCCCCCCCCCTCTCCACAGGTACCACCTCAAGCCGCCGCTCTTCCACGAGGGGTCCAAGCAGTGGCAGTGCTGCGGCGTCAAAAAGCGCGCGCCCCGCCCGCCAGGCCGCCGCCGCGCCCGCGCTCGGACCCTCTCTCGGGGCGGCGCCGCAGGTGGGACTTTGACGACTTCCTCGCGGTCCCTGGCTGCGCTGTGGGGCCACACGAGCCGGACGAGTAGCAGGCGCCGGGGCCGAGGTTGGGGACCGCGCGAGTCGCTTAGACGGCACGGGGAGAGCCCCGCGAAATGCATATATCCGCCCCTGGCATTAACCTTGCCCGCGCTTAGCCCGCGGTCCTGGTGTGGGGCGCGCATCTGTGTGGCAGCGCCCAGGTATTACTTTTTTCAGCAGGTTGCTTCCCCCAGGATTAGTCTTCTCTGCCTGCGGGAACACACCCTCGGGCGGCCGGGTGGGGCGGCTGCGGCTGGAGCTAGCATGCTGCATGGAGCTCGACAGAGCCGAGACCCCGCGTTGAGCTTGAGAGCCAGTTTTTGCCACTTCGGTTAGCTCTTGTGGGTCCGATATCGAGACCCAAATATTTATCCCCGCGATCAGAGGCCAAGACATCAGTTTTTGCCAACGCTTCGCGTTCGAGGTCTCTATTTCTGCGTTTCCCTCGCTTCGCCCGTCGACCAACGTCCTGCATGGCGACCCGCGAATCCCGGAGGCCGGAGTTCGCGGGCCGCGAGACTCTGTTCAAGGATGTGGGCGACGAGCACGCGTGTGGAGGCCTTGCGACGCACCACACCTCGGGTACGCGCGCAACGCCAATGCAGCGGGCGCTGCTCTCCAAGGCTGAAGAGGCTGCTGCGGACGAGGCAGCAGCAGCAGCAGCTGCTGCTGCTGCTGCTCACCGTCGGCACCAGCTGATCGTTGCTTTGCTCGCCGCTGACGTTGGCAACGGGCAGGGCCCGCAGGGCAAGAAGCAGCGCGACACAGAGTTTGACTGGGCGGCGCATGTGGCGCGCCTCACCGCTGCTGAGTTCAAGCTGCGCTACCGCCTGACGGCCGAGGCCTTTTACCGGCTGCTTGCCCGCATCAAGCCGCACTTGTGTGTGAGTGAGAAGCAGGCACTCTGCAGCAAGGGCACGCTGATCGAGCCGGCGACCAAGCTGGCCATGTCCCTCCGCTTCCTGGCCGGCGGTGCGGTGCTCGACATCAAGCTTATCTACCACGTGAGCAAGTCCATGGTGTTCCACTGCCTGTGGCTCGTGGTCGACGCCATCAACCTGACGTACCCGATCGAGTTCCCAATCGACGATGTGGAAAGGTTGAAGGTGTATGTTCGACCTGTGAGACCTCGTCTCCAGGCCGCACATACATTGTGAGTCTTGCTGCTTGATTTGCGGCAGGTGTTGGAGGCCGAGTTCGCTTCGCACCGCACGGATCGTGTGTGGCGCGGGCAGGTAGCAGCTATCGATGGCGTCATCTTCAAGATGGTCAACCCCGGCTGCGCTGTGCCCAACCCCGGCGCGTACTTTGTGGCGCGAAAGGACGAGTTTGGCCTGCTCTGCATCGCCACGTGCGACTACCACCGGCGCTTCCTGTCGTACGACATCAGCCAGGCGTCAACTACGCATGACTCAATGGCGCACGCTGCCTCGGAGCTGGGCAAGCT
This sequence comes from Emiliania huxleyi CCMP1516, assembly GCF_000372725.1. Taxonomy (NCBI): domain Eukaryota; phylum Haptophyta; order Isochrysidales; family Noelaerhabdaceae; genus Emiliania; species Emiliania huxleyi. The sequence continues at coordinate 1,125,363 of NW_005201092.1, read as the reverse complement.
GCTCGCCTCCGGCCGGCTGCACCCCGATTTTTTCATTAATGGCGACTCGGCGTTTACACGGGCGCCACACATGGTTATCCCGGGGGGAGGCGACGCGTACGACTATGTGCAGTCCAGCACACGCATGCCCATCGAGTGTGCCTTTGGCATCCTCGTGCGCCGCTGGGGTGTCCTCTGGCGCCCCCTGTCTGTGCGGTTTGATAGGCGCGCTCCGCTCATCGGCGCGTGCATGCGGCTGCACAATCTGTGCATCGACGAGCGCATCACCGAAGAGACCTGCTTCAAGAACGGCCTCGGCGAGGTCCAGCCAGGCCGCTGGGAGCGCGTGCCCAAGTTCGACCGGGAGGGGCGACCCGTGGAGTACCTCGACACGGCTGCCGCAAATGCACCTCCTCCCGAGCCTCGCATGCGCCGCGCTGTTGCTGCGGACGCGGGGAAACGGCGTCAGGAGGCACTCGCTCAGGCGATCCGCAACGCGGGCATTGCCCGGCCTGCGCTGCAGCACGGTCTGCGCAAGAAGAAGCGCCGCCGGCGCGCAGCCGTTGCAGCCCGCTCGTAGGTTGTGTCCTGTGTGCGAGGTCGCGAGCCACCAAGAAGCAAGATGCACACCTGCGCGCGTCGGGCGCGGGAGAGAGTGCGATCGGTCGCCCGTCGCTCGAGCCGCACGCGGGAGCGACCAGAATACTCGCCGGATGGCCCATTTAGGGCCGCGAGCCTGCGGCGAGAGGGGCAAAGGTGCGGGAGGTTCCTCGTGATGGGTTGCTCGAGAGCGGCACAATCGGCCCTGGGCTGACCCTGGGGACGGATCAGGGCGGCACTCCACACGAGAGCGGGTTCGGCACGCCTCGGGCTGTCGCAGGCCCTCGCTGCGGCGCGCCTCGGGCTGTCGCCGGTCCTCGCTTCGACTGCCATGCCTCGGCGCTACCGAATGCGCTTACGCAAGCAAGCCACAGCGTGCGGGAGGAAGGGGTGCACATGCTGGCGCACCCCACGCCCGATCACAGCGCCGCGAGGAGCGAGTACGGCGGAGACGGCTGGTCCCGACCAGGGCGAGCGCGATTCCACCCAGGCAGGCCCCGGCGGCCCACAACGCGCGAAGGGCCGAAGGGACGGAAGTTTTAGCTATAGATGTCGCCGCCAACTATAGCCAAATTTTAGGATTGGCGCGAACTGCCGTCTATAGGAGGTGGACGGATGAGAAAGAAATAGGTCAAGCTATCCCAGAAAGAGAAGCGGGCGCGCAATCCACCTGAATAAAATAAAAACGGACACCGCCAAAGCCCCACTCGCACTCTAGCTAGCAGGCGCCGAGGCCGCAGCGCGCGTTGGAGGCGTGGTGTGCCGCCTCCTCCCGCGCGATCTCGCTATCGCTATCCTCCTCCTCACTCTCCTCACCCTCCTCCCCACTCTCCTCGCCACTCTCCTCCTCCGCGGCGGCGGTGGTGGTGGAGCGAGGCTGCTGCTCAGCAGAGGGCGCAGCACGCGCAGCGGGCGGGTCGACAAAGGTCGGCTCGGGCATATCCTCCTCGAGCTTGTCCAGCTGCTCAGTGAGACGCTTTGCCTTCGCCACAAGCCGACCGGGCACCTCCTCGCCGCGAGCCTCGTACTCCGCGATGGACTTCTTGGTCTGGCGAAGTGCCTCCTCGTAAACCGTCTCGAGCTGCGATCAGAGCAGGAGGGACGGGGCTGGGATGGGCTGGGGATGTGCGCAACGGTTGGGTGGAAGGGGAGGGAGGCGCACCTCCATCTTTCCCCGATGCGCCTGCATTCTCGCGGACTCGGCAACGAAAAAGTCGAACCGCTGCTCCTGCACCGTCTTGGCCCTCGCCGTGACCTGCACCGGCGCGACCTGCGCTGGCTCCTTTAGCGCCCGCAGCAGCTCAAGCTGCATGTTTGCGCGCTTGTCGTTCCTGCCTTTGGGGAGAGGGTCCGACGCGCGCCGCTTGCTCGTGCCGTGGTGGCCAGTTCCCGGGGGCATGTCCTGCACAGCGGATTTGAGAAGGTCGTACGAGATGAGGACGCAGTAGAAGTAGAGCAAGGCCGCATCATCGTGCACAAAGTTGCGGAAGTTGTTCGAGTAGACCTTGGTGCTGTCCTCGGCGAGCTTGTCCGGGTCGGCGCAATCGCCCATGCCTGACGTGCGGAAGTTGTGCAGCGCCTTCATGAGCAAGGTGCGCGCCTCCTTGAACTTGGCCGCGAGCTTCGGCGCATCCATGATCAAGCCGTTGTAGGTCGGGTCGAGCGACGCCTCCTCGAACATGTCGCTGTCGAAAGCGCTGACGTGTCCGACCAACGACTGGGACACCAGCTGGCGCAGCAGATAGCAGAGGAAGCAGAGGAAGAGGAGCTCTACTGCCGCTTCGAGCGCCGTGGCGACGACTCCGTACCGACGACGGGTGGGACAACTACCAGTGTCCAGTGAGGAGGAGGAGGACGAGGATGGCCATGCTGCTGTGCAGGGCGTGGCTGGGAAGGTGAACGAGCCGCTCGAGGGGAGCGGGACGAGTCGGCTCGTGTCACCGGTGGAGGATTCAGTATGCCGCAGGCGGCTCCCACCTCGATGGGTTATCACTCCGAGGGCCCAACTTCAGAATCGTGCTTTGAGTTGGGTTGTTTCGTGTTGGGTTGGGTTGTGGTGGGGTTGGGTTGTTCCGCGTGAGGTTGGGTCGTCGGCGCGAATGGTGAGGTCTCGACCGCCGCCGCTCACGCCAGCGGACGGCCACCATCGGTGTTTTTGGCTTCGCCACCGTCCAAGGCGTGCGCCATGCGCTCGCCGGCATCGAGCGAGCAACGTGATCGACCGAGCGGCTTGCTGTGTGGACGCCTTCTTCTGGCTCTCGTCGAGAGCGTTTTGCGTCCCGGCGGGAGAATATATGTCGTCTGATGTGTCACTGTGTGCGTCACATCGGTCTTTATAACAAGCACGGTCGATCCGTCGAAGCGATACACTCGTTCCTATCACGCTGGAAGGCTTGCATGGAGCTCTGCGCCGGCACACAGAAGAGCCGTGCGGCAAGAGAAGAGCTCGATGGGGAGCGAGAACCGTCAGATTTTCAGGTGTAACCTGAAGTCCGTCGCGATGCACTCAATCCCTCCCGAGCGAAAGCCTGTGGCTCTCTCGAACTCGTCGATATATTGCGGATAAACTGCTCTTCCCGCATAGCTTGCAGAGTCAGAGGCGCAGAAAGGCTGCGAGTGCTCGACGAGTCTTGCGAGCTGCGCGGTCAAACCTGGGGGGAACTGACCGCATCAAGGCGGACTTCCGAAACCTGGGTGAGCACCTCTGACGGTTCTCGCTCCCCATCGAGCTCTTCTTGCCGCACGGCTCTTGCTGTGTGCCGGCACAGAGCTCCGTGCCAGCCTTCCAGCGTGATAGGAACGAGTGTATCGCTTCGACGGATCGACCGTGCTTGTTATAAAGACCGATGTGACGCACACAGTGACACATCAGACGACACATATTCTCCCACCCGCCGGGACGCAAAACGCTCTCGACGAGAGCCAGAAGAAGGCGTCCACACAGCAAGCCGCTCGGTCGATCACGTTGCTCGCTCGATGCCGGCGAGCGCATGGCGCACGCCTTGGACGGTGGCGAAGCCAAAAACACCGATGGTGGCCGTCCGCTGGCGTGAGCGGCGGCGGTCGAGACCTCACCATTCGCGCCGACGACCCAACCTCACGCGGAACAACCCAACCCGGGCCAACAACCCAACCCAAAAAGCACGATTCTGAAGTTGGGCCCTCACTCCTGCGACTGCATCGAAGAGGGCTTCAACATTCAGCAAACAGGAATCGAGGGGGACCGCATGTCTGCTTCAGACGTGTCAAATCCGTCCCGATCGTGACCAACCAAAGCCATCCCTCTTCTCAGATCAGTGCTTGCACCGATCCTGAATCCTCTGCCGCTCCCAGCCGTGCTCGCCGAGCCTCCCCGCCTCCACCTCCGCCTTTGTCAATCTCAATGTCCCACCCCCCTGCGCGCGGGCCTTCTAGGCCCGCGGGTAGTCTCCCCCATCCCCAGGGCCTCCAGGGCTCGCACCTCAACCTCTCATAGACCAGCGCAAGGCGCCGTATTTTTCCCCCTTGTTCAACAAGGACTGTGAACGGCTGGGACCCCGTGTTGCATGTCACTGTCATCACTGTGCGATTTCGGGGCCCGGGGTTGTGCGTTTACGTGAACGGCGTGTGTGTGTTTTAGTGAACGGCGATGCATGTCACTGTGCGATTCGGGGTTGTGCGTTTACGTGAACGGCGATGGCCAAGTTCACGCACGGTCCTCTGCTCTCTCCCTCTGACGCCACCAGCGCGTACGACGCCGGCGCCGTTGACTCGGGCACCTGCATCACGCTCCCGAGCGGCGGGAGCACGCCGTCTCCTGCCACCGTCCCCGCCGTCTCCTGCCTGCCGTCGCTGGTCTGCGTTGGGATGGCCAAGGCGGGCACCGACGAGCTGCGCGGCTGGCTGAGCCTGCACCCCAACCTCTCCTCCTCCACCGACCGCGAAGTCCAGTACTTCAACCACGGCATCTTTCGCGCGATGCCGGGCGGGGTCGTCGGCCCGGTCCACCACCGCTCGCTCCTCGAGGCCGCCTTGCGCACGTCGTGGAGCGAGTACGCCGCCCGCTTCCCCGTGCCGCGCGAGCACATCGGCCGGGTCCTCACCTTTGAAAAGTCGCCCGGCTACGCGCGGCCACAGCACAACCTGAGCCGCGTCGCGAACGGCATCGAGCGGCACGTGCCCTTCCTCATGCGCCGGCTGATGCCGAGCGTGCTCTCCATCATGACGCACCGCCGGCTGCCTCACATCTCCCCCATATCCATATCTCCCCATATTCCCCATAGGTGCGGCTCGTCCTCCTGCTCCGCGATCCGGTCGCCCTCGTCCGATCGCGCTTCGTGCACTGCCTCCGCCAGGCCGGCCGCCAGCGCAGGCCGCCGCTGCCGAGCTGCGGCGGCGCCGTCGAGCGCGACTACGAGTCGATGCTGACCGCGGGGGCCGGCTTGCTGCGGCTCGAGCCGGGCGGTGCGGCGGGCGGCTCGCCGCTGCGGCCAGTCGCGGTGGCGAGGGACGCCGAGGCGCTGTACGCCCTGAGGATGGCCCCAGGCGACACACGCGCGCGCACCCTGCCCTGAGATAGGTGTGGCTGGGATGTGGAGGCTCTCTGACTCGCAGACTGAGTCTTGTGGCCCCGCACTGACTCCGCCTCTCTCACGCCCCGCCACCTCTCGCCTGCACCCCCGCCCCCGCACCTCGGCCCGTGTTGCGTCTCTCTCCGCACAGGCTCCATCCCCCTCGTGCTCGACTGTGCTTCGTATTTGTTGGACGGATTGCACATGTATTACATATGGTCGGCAGGCTCCATCCCCCTCGTGCTCGACTACTCCGCGGTCATCTCCGCCTGGCTCGCCGCCTTCCCGCCCGACGCCCTCCTCGTCGGCTTCACCGAGGAGCTCGCCTCCTCCGCGCTCCGGCCCCCTCCTCCCTCCTCCAACGAGCGATTAATTAATGAAGCGATTGCTATAGGAGTTCGCCTCCGGCCCCTCCTCCCTCCTCAACCGGGTCCTCGCGCACGCGGGCCTGCAGCGCCACGACTGGCGCGCGAGCGGCTACCCCGGACCAGACGGCTCCCTCACCTTCCACCCTCGCAAGTCGAAGAGCGTCCGCGAGCGCGCCAGCCGCCGACCCCTCCTGCCCGGCTTCGAGGCGGCGACGCGGGACGCTCTCACGCCGGTCCTTATTCGCTTCCGCACGCAGCACCCGTGCCTCCGGCCGCCGTGGCCGCTGGGGAGCGCAACGAGCGCCGCCTCGGGCCCCACCGACCGCGCCGACACCTCGCCGCTCTGTCGCGCCCGAGGCGCCCGCACACACGCAGCGCCGCAATAAAGAACACCTCAGACATATGTGTGACCGGCGTTGTGTCTTGTCTGTGGACGCCTAAAAAGTGTGAAGCGGAGGCACACACATCTCACATGTTGAAAATTCCAAAATGCAAAAAAGAACCCGGCTCCCGGGTGATTCTAGATTCGTCTTTCATGATTCATGAAAACATAGGGGAACCCAAGCGTATGTGTTCTCACGTCTCAGAGTGCAAGCCAGGAGCCAGCGTCGTCGACGATCGAGCGAGCCAGCGGCGAGTCCGCACACTGCGTGAACCCCAGCTGTCGGCACCGGGAGACATCCCATAGAATTAGGTCGGGGATCCGCAGCGTCCTAATCTCTAAAACCTTTGCGCTTTGGATTCAGGCAGGGGTTGAAGAAGCATCGCTTCAGTGAGGTCAAAGTGAGTTTTATGGATGGGTAAGAACGGTGCGGAGCACGAGGAGGCACGCGACTCGTTGGTGACTCTGCTCACTGCTGCACGCCGCTTCAGATTTTTTCTCAGCGTGAGCGAGACGTGTAAGTGCGCCACCGTCGGGTAGGACGGGTCGCCCGGAGCATCAGAGTAGCCGTCATGGTCGCGGCGAGCAGCGCCGGCCACTCCGGCTGTCCGGCCGAGCCGGCACCGTGGGAGCATGTCCACCGCCACTTCTTCGCGGTCCTGTTTGTCGCCGAAACGCCGGTGCCTACAGTTGTACTACTACCACGGGAATTCTTTCGCCCCGCGAACAACACTGCCTCCTGTATCGGGGTAATGGGGGGTTTACGAGGTGTGAACGTGAACAGAGTAGCCAGATCGCTGTCGATCGTTACGGCACGCATGGGGGGCCTCCCGGACGTATGATCCTAGCCCAATAAGCGCCACGGAGCAGATTTGGATTTTTGACAGAATTAAATGCACTGCCCCCGCACGGTACTAACGATCGTAGTTTTGGGGGCGGCGCCCCTCACGGCACCACACTGACGCAGGACAGCCCGAGATTAGCCTAGCAGTGACTGGGAATCGCCTGCCGGTCGGCTTGGCATGAGCCAAGCACTTGGGTGGCCGTCAACCGAGTCCGAGCGGCGCCTGAGGTGGGTGCCACGGCGTCCGCACGAAGGCGTGGCGGGGTGAGGAGCCAGGGGTGGTGAACACCTCCCCGACGGGCGCGCGGCGCGCCGGATGGTCCGCCGAGGCCGCCGCCGCCCCGGCGGCGGCGATGGGGGCGGCGGCGCCGACCCGGCCGGCGTTTGTCGGCTCCACCTACAGAAGAGCAGTCTCTGTGGGTCGACGATACTAACTCGGTAGTAACGCTGAGCGGTGCTGTGCGACGCCGCGTCGTGCGCGAGGCGACCTCCTGAGGCTACCTGAGCTGGCAATGGATGCCACCAGGACGCACGGCTAGCAGGAGCCAGTCGGGCATGCCCTGCTGTGGAGCAGAGCCTGCTGGCGCACCGGCGATACTAACTCAGCGTGCCGCGAGAGGCGAATCTGGGCGACTTTGGAGGCGCAGTTCTCGAGGTTGCCGTCGACGATTGATGTCGGGTAACTTGTCACTGCCGTCCGGGAAGCTCTTCTCTCAGCAGGCCGAGCGCCGTGGCATCGCGCGGCTCGCAGCGCTGTCGCGGCGCCGAGAACCCCCAAAACTCGCGAGACCTCGATACTAACAAAGACTACGATACTGGAGGTGCGGGCCGAAAATGAGCGACAGCTTACTAGCCCGCCTCCTCTCGGAGCTGCAGCTCGACCACCACCGCTCACTTCTCGAGGAGGAGGAGCTCACCTTCAGCCTCCTCGCCTCGATGCGAGCCGATCTCCTCGTTGACTCCCTCGCTGAGCTGGGCTTCACGCCGGCGGAGGCACTTCGACTGCAGGAAGGTCTGGCGCGGCCTCCACATTCGGCAGCGCCATCGCCGCCTGATCCTCCTCCCTCTCCGATCACACTGGACCCGCCACCACCCGTGGAGCCGGCCGCTGCGGCGCCGGCACCGCCGCAGCCTCCGCCGCTGGCGCCGGACGCCGCCGCCACCGCAGAGGAGCGGCTGCGCTCGCGCTTCGCGGAGCTCCTGAGCAGCGGCCTGCCGCCCGCAGAGGCTGCGGCGCGCGCGCTCGAGCAGCTGCAGTCCGAGGCTTCCCACGCAGCCTCCGCCGCGGCCGCCGCCGATGGGCCTCCGCCCGACCTGCGCGAGCCGCCGCCGGGTCGGCTCGCGGCGGCGGCCGAGGCGGGGCGCAGGCTGGCTGCAGCCGCGCGCGCCGAGGAGGCGCGGCGGGCCGGCGAGGCTGCGGCCGAGGCAGAGGCCGCCGCTTGCCGCGCCCGCGAGGCGGAGAAAGAGGCGCGGAGGAAGCGGGCCGAGTCACTTGCGAGGCGCATCGAGCCACTCGCACGCGCCGCGCCGCCGCCGCCTCGAGACAAGGCGGCGGCGGCCGAGGCGGCGGCGGCGGCGAAGCGCGATGCGGCGAAAGCGGGCCACGCCGCGCCGCGGCGCCTCGCCCCCCCCCCCCCCCCCCAAGGCTTGCGGCGCGCCTCTCGCCTCCCCACCGCCGTGTTGTCCCACCCGCAGGCGTGCAGCGGCAAAGAAGAGTACCGCGTCGCCAGAGGCGGACGAGGCGGCGGCGGCGGCGGGCCGCAGCGAGCGCACCCGCGCACTCGCGACCGAGCGGCGGCAGCGCGAGGCGGAGAAGGCGCTGCTGCTCGCCGAGGCTCGCGCAGACCGCGCGCACAGGCAGGCGCGCAGGCCGTTTGCACCGCCCGAGGCCGCACCGCCCGAGAAGGCCGCGCCAGCTCCGTCCGTGCCGCCGCCGGGAGGCGGTGCAGCTAGAGGGCTTGGCGGCGGCGGCAGCGAGGTTGCGGCAGACGAGGGCGGCGCCGATGCGGCTGGCGGTTGGTCGGCGCTGCACAGCTTGCCCCCGAGCAGCGACGCGTCTGCCCGGCGGGAGCGTTTCTCTGTCCGTCTGCCCGCGGGAGGCGTCGTGCAGGCGGCGTGGCAGGGCGGGAGACCGCCCGTCTGGGCGGTGCTCGGCTTGGCTCGCGGCGGTCCTCAAGCTGTGAACGGCGCCTCGTCACACCTCCGGCTGCGGACAGGTGCTCGGCTGGCTCGCGGCGGTCCTCAAGCTGTGAACGGCGCCTCGTCACACCTCCGGCTGCGGACAGGTGCTCGGCTGGCTCGCGGCGGTCCTCAAGCTGTGAACGGCGCCTCGTCACACCTCCGGCTGCGGACAGGTGCTCGGCTGGCTCGCGGCGGTCCTCAAGCTCGACGTGGACGAGCTCATCGGCAAGTACGCCCTCGTGGACCGCTCCTCGCTGCCGCCGCGCGAGCTCGAGGACGAGGCAGCCACGCTGCGGGCGGCCGGACTCGACGCCGGAGCGACGCTGCTGCTGCAGCCGAGGGCGGGTGGGGCGCCTATGCGGGGCGGCGCGGCGCGGCGCGTGCCGCCACGGCGCGCGCGCAAGAGCGAGGCGCCGTCCCCGTCTCGGAGATGAGGCTGAGAACGGCGCCTCTTCACACCTCCGGCTGTGAACAGGCGCCCGTCTCGGAGATGAGGCTGCCGTCCGGGCCTCGAGGCGAGATGGAGACGGTCGGCCGGCTGTGCGGTTCGTACACCTTCGCCGACGAGGCCTTCCGCAAGGCAGGGATGCTCGTGCTGCTGCATGGCCCGTCGGCGAGCTCGCGCGCCCTCGCACACGATCTGCAGGCGAGGCTGCACTTCCTCTCGCTCGCGTTCGTGCCAGCTTCGGTCCGCCGCCTCGCCGCCGCCGCAGGCAGCGGCGAAGGGGAGGACGACGCGGGAGACGCCGGCTACAGCGCCTTCGGCGGCGACTCGCTCGAGGCGGGTGCCGAGGAGCTACACATCGTGATGCGCTTCCTGCAGGCGCAGCAGCCGGCGCTGCAGGTACTGTCCAGGACATGTCCATGACATGTCCGAGACAATGCCCCGCAGGCGCAGCACCCGGCGCTGCAGGTGCGCGCGCTGCTCGCGCACGGAGGGGTTGCCGACGCGGCGCTCCGCTACGCCGTGCAGTTCGGCCGCGCCGCTTCATGCCCGGTGCGGCGGCTCGTGCTCCTCGGCGCGCCTCACGGCTCGCTCTCCGACGCGCCACCCGAGGCGTGGTCTGTCTTGTCGGTGCACGGGACGGCAGACGGCCACGTGGCGGCGCTGCGGGCAGTGTCCACGACACGCCCATGACGTGTCCGGGACATGTCCTGCAGGCAGACGAACACGTGGCGGTGCTGCGGGCGCGCATGTACCACAGGCAACACTTGGCCGGAGGGAGGCACGGGTTGAGGCTCGTCGACGGCGCGGGCCATTCCTTTGGCGCGGGCGGCGAGGGCGGCGGCGGCGGCGGCGGCCAAGGCGCGGGCGGCAGCGGTCCCGAGATGGTTGCCTCCATAGTCAACGACTGGCTCGAGGGAGCGAGGCGCCTCAACGAGCAAGCTGCGTCGGAGGAGGACGGCGACAACCTCGGCGGCGACAAGCAGGCGGACGACGACGACCTCGCGTTCTACTTTTGAGCTTGTTTTCGCCCCTGGCACACGCCACACCCCGAACCGGCGGCGAACCCCGTGCCCCGCTCGAGAGCCTGAAACGCTCGCTCGAGAACGGCGAACGCGGGAACGGGGACGCACAGTGAGATAGTCGATCTAGAGTCCGACCGGCGAGCGATAGGCAGACACAGCATCAAGTGGGTTTTATTTCTGACTGTCTCGTGTCTGTTTTAACATCTGTCATCTCGACATGCGGGGCAAGACACGACGACTCCACGGTGATCGGTGTGGGCGTGTCAGGCAAAAGGCGCGCGGAAGCCCAAGCCGAAGCTGCAAGCACGGGCCGCGGGGCGGCGGCAACCGCGACAACGCCGGCATCTTCTTCCACAACCGAATCTCTGCCGGCCGTGTGCCTCGCGCGCGGGCGCGACCCGAGCTCGCTGCCTCACTGCGCCGCGGCCGCCGCCGCCTCCTGCAGCTCGACTTTGGCCGCGCGCGCTGCCTGCTGCTCGCGCTGCTGCAGGTTCTGTGCGAGGACGTAGGAGCGGAAGGAGAGGCCCTTTGTCCTCTCGATGACTTGCTGGTACACGTCGGGCGGCTGGGCGCCGAGGATGACGTGGCTAGACTTTGAGTCGATCTTTGCGTTGAGCTGCGCGTCCGAGACCATCTTGACGATCCACTTTTCGGCGGCGATCCGCTCCATGCCTGCGCGGTGGGTGCGCAGACATGAGGGCGGGAAGAGGGGACTGTGGGCCGTCTCCAGGGCACCGCGTGAGTACGAGGGGCTGCGAGAGGCAGTGAGTACGGCGGAGTGCGTGTCCTCTCGAGCGCTGGCTGGAGTACGAGAGGACGTGTGTGCGGATCTAGGGCGGCGTGTGCCAAGCTTCTGCGCGAGGGAGCCGAGGTCGATCCGCTCGTGGATGCGGCAGTAGCCCTCGAAGAGGTGGAGGCGCGCGTACTTGACAAAGTCGCCCTCGGCGTTGCAGAGGAAGAAGTCGGAGTCGAGCGTCGCCGCGCACGCCGCCAGCCGCTCCTGCGCGCTCTCAAAGTTTGCGCTGCCGTAGAGGTCGTCCAGAAAGGACGTGACCTGCGGGTCCGAGTAGGGTGGAGGAAGTGTCTCGGGAGTGTCTCGGAAGTGTTCAGAAAGGACGTGACCTGCGGCGGCGCGGCTGGGTGGGTGGGTGGCGAGTGTGTGTAGGCAGGGGGGGTGGCGGCGGGCGGGCGGCAGTGGTTGTGGGGGTGTCATAAAAAAATACACCGGGTCCGAGTAGGGCGGAGGAGGTGTGTCGGGAGTGTGTCGGGAGTGTGTCGTGTCACACACCGGGTCCGAGTAGGTTGGCCGCTCCATCCCGATGACGCGGACGAGCTCCTTGACGGCGTGCCTGCAGGGAGAGGGGGGAGAGGGGGGGGGGGGGGGGGCCACTGGGTTGGGGGGGCCGGGGGGGGGCCCGGGGGGGGAAAGGGGGGGGGGGGTCCTTTTTCCGGAGCTTTCTTGGGTCGGGGGTTGGGGACCACCGCAACCGCAAATTAACCGAACAAGGGGGGGCAAGTGGTCTGGATCGCGTTGAGGTACTTCTCGCTGAGCAGCAGGTCGGACACCACCGACCGCCTAGCCTCGGGTTCATCTCGGGTCATCTCGGGTGAGCTCGGACAGGAGGGGGTCCGACACCGCCCGCCCGCCCGCTCGGGTGGTTGCCGAGCAGGAAGAGCGCCCAGTGCGAGAGCCACGCGCGCTGCTGCAGCTGCATCACGGCGGGAGTGCTGCCGGACCGCGCCTCGATCGCCTCCTTGAGCGCGCCGAGCTCCTCCAGCGCCGCGTCCCACGCACCGTTCAGGATGTCGCACGCAAGCTTCCCCCACTGTGCCGAGAAGGCCTCGTCGGCAGAGCTGGTCAGCAGCCGGAAACAGCTCAGCATGCTCGCAGCGGCGCCGTAGTTGCCGCAGTCGTAGGTGAACTTGGCGTACTTGCCCAGCGCCGCGACGTGCTCCGCGGTCACGCTGTGCTGCTCCAGCAGGAACGCCGGCGTGAAGCACCGCTCCGCGCGCAGGTTTGCGACGAGCGGCCCGTCCGAGACGATCTGGTACAGCGGGCCAACCTCGAGCTGCAGCGCCGTGAGGGCGGTCATCACCTCGTCGCGCTTCGCCCGCATCTCGGCGGGCACCTCTCCCTGGTTCAGCTTTGTGTAGATCTCCATCGCAAAGTCGACCATGTTTGTCTTCTCCAGCACCTGCAGCCGCGCGGCGTCGAGCTCCGAGTCGGGGAAGATCTTCTTCGATCCCAGGAAGTCGAGCAGGGGCAGGAGCATGTGCCGGTCGAGGTACTTGCCCACGGTAGCCGTCAAGTCCGTGGACGCCATGGCAAGGGGGCGGCGGAGGTGCTGCAGACTGCGTCGCGGGCTGCCTTCAGAAAAGAAAAATCCGTGGGTATACAATTGAAGACGGTCCAACCTCGCCGCGCGCAGAGCATGCCGCTCCCCGACGCGTACAGTAGCGAGATCGGTGTGCGCGAGCGTGGGCGGTTACTGGACCGTGTTACTTAGGAATGGCCGTAGGCGTAGCTCCTCTCCACGAACCACGAGCGATTCAGAAGACGTACCCCAAGTGTCGATTCTGTATAGAATTGTGAGGCGCACACGCTGGTGCAGGCGGCGAGACGTCGATCCGACTCGTTCCCGAATGATATGTTTTCTGCCCGAGTTCACCGAGGTCCTCGTACTCAAAGCGCTCCGGTGGCCATTTGCGAACTCCGACGCACTCTACCCAGCAAGCTCAGCTAGATGTTCTGGGCTATCCGGGGTCCGTCCACAGCCTCACACCCTCCGGCAGCGTGGCTGCGCCCTGCGGCGCGCTCTCCCCACCGCCGCGCATGGAGCCGCCTGCGTGCGAGCCTCGGACCAACGCGGCGACCCGGCCCATCGACGCGCACCCTCGTCCCAGCCTATATCTCGTCCTTTCGGGCCCGCGCCCGCAGCTCCTCCAGCTTCGCCTTGTGCGCGGCCGTCGCGCCCGACGCCTCCTCGTCCTCGTCCTCGTCCTCGTCCTCGTCGTCCTCGTCGTCGGCGTAGTCGATCTCGTCGACGCCCCCCTCCGCCATCTCCGGCTCGTCCATCCCGTCGTCGGCCGACTCGTAGTAGGTTGCAATCTCGTCCTCGCGGTCCTTGAGCAGCTCCGCCATGTCCTCGCTCCTCGCAGAGGCTTTGGCGCCAAAGTCTGCGCGCGGCGGGCGGACGAGGGGCGGGACTGGGTGCGTGGGGTGGGCCGCGTTCGGGCCCGCAGCGGCGGATATGTCGCCACACACCCGCGAGCTCCTCCTCGCCGTCCGGGAAGAACTCGCTCGGCCGCTTGCCGTCGGCGTCCTCGGCGGTCTCGTCGACCTCCAGGTGCGTGAGCAGCGCGAGCACGTCCGAGTTCTTGTACTCGTACGCCCAGAAGAGCGGCCCGCGCCCATCGGCCGAGCGCGCGTGCGCCATGTCGCGGCCGCCCTGAGCGAGCACCTGGATCAGCCCGTCCAGGTCGCTGCTGCTCGTCGTCTCCCACATCTTTGTGAGGGCCGGCGAGTCCGCCCAGTCCTCGCACGCCGCGAGCCCGACGAGGAGCGAGAGGAGAAGGCGCATTTCCGTGAGAGCAGCGGTGAGGAAGGAGCGGCGAAGGAGCGGCCGCGCGATACAAACTCTGATGACGTGTGCGAAAAAAAAGAGGAAAATTCCGTATCATCTCGTTAAATTTCCCTTCCTTGGGTTGTGTGTTTTCTTTCTTTCTTTCTTTCTAAATTTTCCCTAAGTGATTCTCCCGGCCGAGCCTGAAAATTTATTTTACCCGCCCTCGGCCATGTCTTCTTTACTCTCCCGCGCCATCTCCGTCGCCCTGTTCGGCTGCGGCCTTACCACCAAGATCGGGAGGCGGCCAGGGCTCATAGACTCGGTCGAGAGACCCCAGATTGGCATCCATGCCTCTCTGGACAAGTTGGCCCGCCACAACGACCCCTGGAATTGCGACTCGCCGCTTTCCTCCCGCTGTGATTCTGTGTGAGCTCTGTGTCTTGATTTGCCAACAATACACCTAAAACTGAATTGTAGGTTAGGTAGAAAGGTGAAGAACAGCCAGGCTCGGACTGGACACCAACGCGGTATGGGTGGACGCTGGACAGATGTGAGATGATGACGGCACGCACGAGCGACACACAGACACAAACAGGCTCACAATACACACGGCTCGGGTTACACCAATCCTCGCTACCTAACGCGGCCAAAGGATATCCACCTCGAGAACCTCGAGAACACAGCTACTGATTCGAAGGCACAGCTGATCAAACAGGACCACCACGAGCACGCGATGGTCGGACCCAAACGTGAATCAAAGCACGACGTCGACAGCTGCCCTTTTCAACACATGACGCCACTTGTCGTGGCCGGGCTCTATAAGTCGGTGGCCGACGACTACATCGCCGGACGACACGAGGAGGTGTGTGCGGCCATGCTGGCCAAGCCCAACCAAGGAGCTTGGTGCAAAGGGTCCGAGTCCAAAGCCTCACAGCCGGGAGCTCTGGCCGACTGCTAGAGGAGGGACGTGCGGCCGCTGCTATAACAAATTTGTAATTCGCCTCACACAGCGCGCAATTCGTCCCCGCTTGGCCGAACGAACAGCAAAACCAGGCGCGCTGGCTATATAACATAGATCATAGTTGGCACCTTGGAGTGTGCTCCCGCGGCACCGCGCTCGTCGAGTGACGGGCTCTGTACCCGTTCGTTCCCCTATGTGCGCTGTGTGGCAGCCGAGCCCGAGGGCCGCGGACTTACAAAAAGAAAAAGAAGTATTCGCTCCCGACGTACCTTGTAAGTAAGAGGACCTTAGTAAGTAAGCAAGTTGTTCGAACCCACGCTGGTCGAAGGGTGATGGATCTCCGAGAATGCTGGAGGTCTGAAGCTCACCCACTGAGGAAGTGAGGTACTGCTCCGCCCATATCCTGATCCTGCTGACCAAGCTCCTCTTGTAGCTCGATCGGTCACATCGGTTCGCCATCACCGTCGAGGAGAGGGGGGGGGGGGACACTGCTTCGGCAGCGTGCACCTCGATCCTGTACCGTGTTTGTTATGACCCCCCCCCAATGAAAACTCCAGTGAGGGAGGGCGAGACGATCGAGGGGTCCCGTACCGCGCGGAATCGACCCTATCCAGTGCTCAAGTGCTTAAGTAAGCAAGTAAGATAGTACAGCGGTCGGCGGAGTTGTCCCGGAGAAACCCACGGCCACGCGCACGGCCACGGGGCCACGCAAGGCCACTGGGCCGGCAGGATTTTTTTCTGCTTGCACGGCTCTACGACCTCTTTCGTGCGTACATCCTCTCGG
This sequence comes from Emiliania huxleyi CCMP1516, assembly GCF_000372725.1. Classification (NCBI taxonomy): domain Eukaryota; phylum Haptophyta; order Isochrysidales; family Noelaerhabdaceae; genus Emiliania; species Emiliania huxleyi. The sequence continues at coordinate 1,109,678 of NW_005201092.1, read as the reverse complement.
AGGACGGCACGGTCAGTCTTGGAGAACCCTGTCCACGCCTGAGGATTCTGCACTAGCGATTCTGCCACCCAAGACAGGATTCTGTATGCGGAGGCTCGAGAGGGATTCGTGTCCGTTTCTTCTGATTCTCACTCTCCTTTTCCGGTTCTGCCTACTCGATCTGATTCTGCCCGTCCCCTTTCCACGCACTCAGCCTCCGGGCAGGATTCCTCACCCAGCTTCCGTTTCTGCCTACTCGATCTGATTCTGTCCGTCCGATTCTCGCCTTATCAGATTCTGTCGCGCGGTTGCGGTTTCTGCCTCCGGATGCCGGAAAGGGAATTTTCCGCGCTGCCCGCCGATTTCTTGGCAACCCGGCCGGACTCTCGTTTCCTGATTCCTGTTTTTGCCCGTCGAGGGGCGGTAGCCCGGCCGGCCGGCCATCTGGGCATGCTCACTCAACCAATCACGCTCATGTGTACGCGCCGTATCCTCCGCGCCACCCACTTTGCCATCGAAGTGCGCTCCGCGCTCCGCACAGTACAGTCACTTTTGAACGGCGGCTCATCACACGTGCGTCAGAGATCTCATGGGCGGTGGCATGGTGGAGCCAGAGCAGTGCGCGGCCGATCTTAATTCTGGGCAGGCGGTCTCCCATTCCCGCGGGCGCTTGGTGCCGGGGTTTGAACGGCATGCCGGCGTCAGATGCAGCTTGGCGCCGGCCTGCGGCGACCCCGCAAGCGTTGGTGCTGCTCAGCGATGCTCACAGCGGCACGTCTGCTCTTTTGCTGTGGGGAGTGCTGTCTGATTGGGTCTCCAAGCCCGCGGGCTCGCTGTGAATGCACCCGCCAGCTAGGCAGCTCCGCGGCGGTGTGGGTGTAGAACGGGTAGGCTGCTGTCTCGTGTCTCGGTGCTCGTACTAAGTCAATGGGAGGAGTGCTTCAATTTCTTCTTCTTATACGCCCAGCTCAAAAGCACGCACGCATCACGACGCCTAGACAGGCGAGACGCGGCGACAGCCGCGGCGAGCTCGTTTTAGAAGCGAGCCGCTCGCGGCGAGCAGTTTTAGAAAAAGGGAAAAGGGGGAGGGTTAGTTTGAACCCGAGCCGAGCTTCGCTCGGCTCCCCCCCGCGCGGGAGCGCCCCCCCCCCCCCCCTCTCCTCGGGGGGGCGGGCAGAGCCCGCACCACACACTGCGCCTTTGCGGACGCCGGACCGAGGCCTAAGCGCTGAGTGCGCTGACGTGAGGCTGGAGCGCCAGAGAGACCCGCGCCTGAGCATGCTGCCGCGGGCGAAGTTTGAGTGAGCTGTGTGAAGCCCCGCGCACACGCAATATCGGCTCAGGAGTTCGGAGAGTCAGGCCAACATAGGATCCCGCCGAAATGCGTAACTCCGAGGAATCAGGAATCAGGAATCAGGAATCAGGAATCAGGAATCAGGAATCAGAATCCCGGTCAAAATGTGGGCGATCCAACAAATCAGGAATCAGGAATCAGGAATCAAATGGAGCATCAAGAATAGGAAGAGAGACAGGAGAATCGGGAGGGGGGAGCAGAATCAGGAATTGGCTCTGGCTGCCCTATAGAATCGGAAAGGAAGCGGAGGAAACGAGAATGGAGAATCAGGAAGCTGAAAGCGGGGCCAAGATGGGAGAGTCTGGGGAGAGAATCAGAATATCTGAGCAGAAGAGGAACCTGGGAAGGGGAATCTAGTGAGAGGTAGAATAGCAAGAATCCTTGTGTAGTAGAGCAGAATAGGAATGGCAGAATCCTTAGGCGCGGACAGACTTCTCCATTACTCGGCACGGTAGTTGGCAGCACCGCTTCGAAAGACGTTAGTCGTTAGACTACGAGTTAGAGCCTAAAGATCAGTAAAGTGTTCGGGTTTTTTGAGACCGAGTCCGAGAGTCTCGAGAGACCAGCACCGCCCCGCCCGGCCAGCGCCCCCTTGCCCTGCACGACTTTGTGTGTGTGTGGAGACGTTTACCTTACCTAACCTTACCCTGCACCGCCTCCAGGCAAGTCGGTGCGAGAGGCGGCCCCTCGCGCCTCCCCCCGATTGCTAGACGTGTGTGCTCCGGGCCGCCCCCGGCGAAGCGGCAGCGAGGCCGCACGTGAGCACGTGCCGCGGGCGCGCCCGCCTCAGTCGTCCTCCTCGTCGCTAAAGACGATCTCGTCGTCGCTCTCCTCCGCCGCCATCTGCGCCTCGCGCTCCCGGATGCGGCGCTGCTTCTCGGCGAGCCTCTCCGCCTCCTCCGCCCGCAGCGCCTGCAGCTGCTCCGCCTCGAGGTCGACCTCCTTCGCCTCCGCGACCAGCGACGAGAACCAGCCGCTCTCCGCCTCGAGCTCGTCGCCGTACTGGCACTGGTCGAGGCGCAGCACCTGGCGGCCGGAGGGGAGGTAGGGGGAGGGGGGGGAGGGGGGGAGGGGGAGGGACGCCCGGGAGGTGGCCGCGGTCGGACGCCGGGCGGGAGGGAGGAGGAGGCAGGGAGGGAGGAGGGGGCAGGGAGGGAGGAGGGGGCAGGGAGGGAGGAGGGGGCAGGGAGGGAGGAGGGGGGTTTGTCACGGGGGGGGGGGGGGGTTTAGGGTGAAGGGCTCCGGGCCCCCGGGGTTGAAAGGGCACCTCGAGGATGAGGTTGACGTCGGTCGGCTTGAAGGCGAGGAGCTTCTCTTTGGTGCGGCGGAGGAGCGCGAGGGAGAAGCGGAAGAGGAAGGCGTGCCCGTGCTCGAGGAACGCCTAAGGGAGGCTCCGAGAAGGCTCGGAGCAGGCTCCGAGAAGGCTCGAGAAGGGCGCGCCCGAGCTCGAGGGACGCCTCGACGTAGTCGAACAGCGCTCGGAAGGGGAGGACGTGCACGCAGAGCCCGATGAGCCACTTGGAGGCGTACGCCTCGGGGACGAGGCACGCCTGCTGCAGCAGCGCGGCGACCTCCGGCTCCCGCTCCTCCGCCAGCCGCGCGTAGACCATCGCGTCCCGCACGTACGCGTCGGGCGCCGCGTGCCAGTAGCCGGGGGAGTACTTGTCGTCGCGGCCGATGCGGAGCAGCATGCGGAAGGCGGTCTCTTCGTCGAAGAGCAGCAGCAGCAGCGAGGCGATGTAGCCGAGGCCCTGGTGGTAGTCCTTGGTCAACGGCCAGACGCGGCCGAGCAGCCCGATCATGCGCTGCCGGTGGCCCTCGTCGGCAAAGGTCCGCTCGGCATCGCGGAGGAAGATGCGGTCCGCCGCCTCGTCCGGGGCGCTCGGCTCGAGCGGCGGGTCCACCTGCCGCCGACGGGCCGCGCGCGCTCAGCGCACGCTTCGCTCTGGCGTTGGCCCGCTCGGCCCGCGGGAGGTGAGGGCGGGCCTCGGCGTCAGCACCGCAGAGGCCGGGCCACGCGGCGACGCGGTCGGCCAGCTCGGCGGGGAGCGGCTCGCCCTTGGGGAGGAACTCCGCGTTGCGTCGCAGAAGCGGCGCGCCCTTCTCCTTGTCCCAAAAGTCGTTCGCGCGCAGCATCGTACGGCGTAAAGCAGCAGAAAGAATCCGTTCAAGGAACGACTCCCAGATGGGAGCGGAGAGTAGGAAAGAGAAGGAGAGAGAGGTAGCGAGAGAGAAGCTGGAGCTGTCAGACAAGGGTATTGGGGACAGGCACCGAGAGATGGGGATTCAGATGCAGCTCCGTCTCTCCATGGTGTGGGGGGAGGAGGCAGTACGTAGGCGAGCAGAGATGACGGCGCCCCCGACGTGGCCGACGGAGATGAGCGAGAGGTCTAAGTTCACACGAGAGGAGTACAGGGATCTGCCAGGACCCGATCCTAAGAGAAATGTAGACCACCCAGACTTAGGATATTTGGCGGTAGCAGATCGCAATTGGCCTGGGGGCGAGGAGGGGAAATGCTCCCGAAGGGAGTGGGGTTGGGACATGGAAAGAGGGCCCACTCTAACTCCGGCCTCCACAGAGCAGATGCAGGTGTCTCCGAAACAGGTGGCTGACAATTTTCTCGGGTGGATGGGAGTACTAGGGGATGGGAGAGTAGGAATCGAGGGAAGGATGGAGGGGATGAGCATCAGCCCATGGCACACATTCGAGCGAGTGAAAACCAACTCCTGAGCACGGCGCCGCAGGCGCCTGTTGATAGGTCCAGGTGATAGCCCTGGATGGGCTATGCATTCGCCTACTTGGGCCTCAGATCGCCCGACCGCGTCCCGGTGCTCTGTGGTCGGATTTGTGACGCCGCCGCACCGCGCCGCGGCCGGGGGCCCGCCGGAGGACGAGGATGGCCGTGACGGACCGGGACGAGCTCTGGGAGGTTCAGTGTCAGTGAGTATATTGTAGAGGCCACCCATGTGCACAATATCTTGACTGAGAGCTAAGCCAGGGGAGGCGATGCCGGGGCCGTACAGCAGCTTGATGGTGCTTCGCCGGCGTAGAAGCGGCCGCGGAGGGCTCCGGGTGTCTGAAAAAGACGGATTTACGTGGGCTGTGGGAGATTTACTGTCGACTCAAACGACACTGTGGCGTAATCCTCTGTGAGGCCCTGTCCTCCTTCCCATCCCTTGTTTGGGTTGAATGATGAATCATAGGGTTGCTGGCGTTCTCTTATCTCTATGTTTTTGTGTTGCTACAACTCTATCTCGGGCACAAGCTGGACCTGTGGCGTTGTGGTAGAGACCAAGTGGTGTAGGCGATGCCCTCGGCGATGCTGACCGAGCTCGAGCGAGGGGAACATGTCGCAAACGGGAACCTGAAGAAAAATGTGACTGACCGCGCGGAGCCAACCCTCGGAGACCCATGTTTACTTTAAGGCCCTTGCCCTGCGAACGCGCACCCCCCCCTAGGGGTCAGGGCTTTCCTGCCCGTAGCCCGATGCCGATCATCCGGCTCGCTGGGTGCGCTCCTCAGCTCCCCGGCCCTGGATGTGTCATGTGAGGTTGCCGAGTGCCGACTGCACTCCAAAGTGCTCCAAGTGACCGCCCCTGCCGGCTGTTGCTACGGGGGGTGGACCCTGAGTTGACCAGGGGTTGTGCGCTGGGCCCTCCTGCTCGGCTCCAGCCAGTAGACAAGTCTTATCATCAACAGAGTAGATGGATCTGACCTCGGGGCCGATGTGACCAAGCGCTGGTAGCGTGGTTTTACCTCACACCCATGGTCTCACAGTGTGCCGGCAGTCGCCGAGCAGTGTCGCTCACACAAGCCGCAGCACAAGTGACTGAGGGCCAGTGAGGGCGAGCCCATCGCTGTCACAGCTGTGGCAGCCGCACAGTAGGCTGTGCCAACTGTGCAGAGTGTGTGCGCAGCAGAGGAGCTGCTCTCCAGGCTTCAGGCGCAAAGAGATGCGTGCCACCGAAGGCGCTGTCGAGGTTCGCCGAGCGCGGCGCAGGTTGGAGGACACCGTCACCGACGAGCGCGTTGGACTTTTCACTCCGGACAAAGACGGGTACACGCACACGAGCCGCGGTCGTATACCCGTCATAGTGGCGAGGCGCGGGACCGTCTGTGGCGAAGTGGGTCGCGTCCTCCGATTTCCTCAACTCAGGGTCCGCTCCCTCTACAACTCAGAACTCTATATCTCGTATCTGAACTATCTCTTTACACAATACAGGCTGTGCTCAGTGGCAGGTGGCACTCACCATTTACATACGATGTACAAAACGACCAGATCGCGCCGTCAGGCTCAGAGGCAGGCGGACTACCAGAACGAGCACGCCCCTTGCACCCCTCTCCTCTCCGACCGATCCGACATGCTGGAGGCAGGCGGACTACCAGAACGAGCACGCCCCTTGCACCTCTCTCCTCTCTCCGATACGACATGCTGGAGGCAGGCGGACTACCAGAACGAGAGCACGCCCCCTTGCACCTCCCTTCTCCTCTCTCCGATACGTGGAGGCAACTATTGCGCCGCCCAGCGGCTGTACAAACCTCCGACGGCCAGGCCGCGCGCGCCTCACGGCTTCTTGCCCTTGCGCGCGGCCGCCACGGCGATCACGGCGAGAGTGGCGACGCCCTTGAGGCCGAGCGAGTAGGCGGCGAAGCCGGTGGCGAGCGCCGCGTCGCCCGCCACGAGAATGACGCCGACGAGCGGCGCCGGCGCGGCGGCCTTGATCTTGGTGAGGTGCGGGACGGCCGCGGTGAAGAGCGGCTCGAGCGCGCCGTCGTAGTAGGCCTGCACCGCGGCGGGGAAGGCGGCCGCGAGCGTGTACGAGAGGGTGTACTTCGGGTAGGCCGAGAGCATCACGTCGGCGAGCCACTCGTTGCCCGTCGCCGCGAGCACGGGCTCGCCGGTGGCGGCCGCCGCGAGGATCTTGCCGGTGACGGTGATGGGGTTGATGATGCCGCCGCGCGAGTGCGAGATGGCCTCGATGACCGCGCCGTTGGAGAGGGCCGCGCCGACGTGCGCCTCGCGCGCAGGCATGAACTTGCCGTTGAGCTCGAGCACGTGGTCGGGCGTGAGCGCGAGCGAGCCGCGCGCGTGCGTGAGCGTGATGAGGAGCGAGGCCTTGCCGTCCTCGACCTTGTGCTGGTTGACGACGACGCGCGCGGCGGTGTCCGCGTCGGAGAGCACGGTGTCGCCCGCGGCGAGCTCGGACATGGGGGCGCGCGTCGCCGCGTCGCCGGCGGCGCCGAGGAAGCACTGGGCGTACGCCTCGGCGGCGGGGGCCCTGGGGGGGGGGGGGGGGGGGGGGCACGAGTGTGAATGGGGCGCCTCGCTAGTCCGAACTCGCCGCCTAGGGAGGCGCGCCTTGGGGGTCGAGGAGGGCGGCACGCGTTACGTGTTCCGCGGGAGAAGCAAGGGTTTCGTCGCCACCGCCGCCGCCGCCGCCACCAAGGGAGGCGCCGGGGGAAGGAAGGGGGGGCGGGAAATGGGAAAAACCCCCC
>NW_005201092.1:1099577-1102674 GCF_000372725.1 Emiliania huxleyi CCMP1516 | reverse complement strand
CTCGCGGTGGCAGTGTTGCCGAGGAGTGAGGTCATGGGCCTCAAGCCGTTTAGGTGGCCAGCGCCTCCAGATGCAGGCGATCCAGGCCTGGATCGCTCCTTGCTTGGCAAGCAAAGCAAGCGAATCCGGGGCCGAAAATCGAAAAAGAAAAAAGACGTATGCGGAGGCATGCCGCGCCGATGGGTTCGACGCGGTCGGGGGGCCTTGCGGAGAGGCCAGCGAGATGGCGAGATTCTCTTCTAAGTAGAGCCAGTGCGCGCCAGTCCCGTGCCTAGTGTAAGAAAGAAAGAAAGAATCCGGACAACCCAAGGGAGGGATGGGAGGGCGGCCGCTGCTCCGCGCCGTCGACCCACACCTGCGGAGCGAGGCAGGGGGAACAGGGTCAAGGTCAGCGCGGGCGTCGGGCGGAGCGCTCCGGCTGACGTGCGCTGTCTCGCGAGGCAAAAGGGCGGCGCGCGGCCAGGGCGAGAGCCCGTGTCTGGAGTGGTGCGCAGAGAGGCTCGCCGCGCCGCGGGCGGGGCGGGCACAAGCTGGAGGAAACCTGGCTGTGTAGACAAGACCAAGTCGTGGAGGCGATGCTCGGCGAGGTTGACCGAGCTCCGAGGGGAACCTGTCGCAAACGGGAACGGAAGAGAAAAAACGCCAATTTTTCCGTGCTGCCCCAGCAAGAAAAAAAGCGCGCTGCGCGCAGCGCGCTAGAGGGCGCCTCAGGCGCCCTGAGCGGCGCGGAGCGCCGCCGCATGCAATCTACACGGAATGACATAGCAACCGAACCCGACACAAAAAAGCACATACTTCTTCACACTCGTCAGATGTCGGCTCCGTCGGGGCCACGCGCAAATCTGCGCGCTGCGGCCACGAGGCCAGGAGTCGCTGCGAGCAGCGGAGAAGCTCTCCGCAAGCGCCTTCGGAGCTGGAGCGCCATGCGCGTGCTGAGGGTAGCACTCACCTTCGCCTACTTGCTTCTGCTGGAAGTCCAGGCCAGCCGCGTTGGACCACGCCCACCAAAGCTGCTTGCCCTCGGCTTCCCCAAATGCGGAACCAACTCGGTGCACGAATTCTTGCGTTGTGGAGGTGTGGACTCGTCTCACCTGATGTGCCGCAAAGCTGGGCTGTGCGGACCATGCTTCCGACGTGCGCATGTGCATGGAAAGCCGTTGTTTGCGAGCTGCGGCGGACATGAAGCGTACACGCAGCTCGATGCTGAAGAGATTCCAATGCCAATCCTGAGACAGCCTGTAAATGCCTCCCTCGATCCATGGTACTGCTATTGGCCCCAGGTGGAGCTAATGGAGGCAAATGATACAAACAAACAAATGATCGGAGTGGGAGTCAGAAATGTGGTCCTTGCGCGAGGGGAGCTCGATAGACTCGAGGGGCCAGGATACGCCGCGAGGAGGACGGAGTTGCGCCGAAAGGCGAAAGAAGCCGCGAGAACAAGGGCGTCGGGCGGAGCGCTCTCCGGCTGACGTGCGCTGTCTCGCGAGGCAAAAGGGCGGCGCGCGGCCAGGGCGAGAGCCCGTGTCTGGAGTGGTGCGCAGAGAGGCTCGCCGCGCCGCGGGCGGGGCGGGCACAAGCTGGACCTGTGGCGTTGTGGTAGAGACCAAGTGGTGTAGGCGATGCCCTCGGCGATGCTGACCGAGCTCGAGCGAGGGAACATGTCGCAAACGGGAACCTGAAGAAAAATGTGACTGACCGCGCGGAGCCAACCCTCGGAGACCCATGTTTACTTTAAGGCCCTTGCCCTGCGAACGCGCACCCCCCCCTAGGGGTCAGGGCTTTCTAGCCCGTAGCCCGATGCCGATCATCCGGCTCGCTGGGTGCGCTCCTCAGCTCCCCGGCCCCGGATGTGAGGTTGCCGACTGCACTCCAAGTGCTCCAAGTGACCGCCCCTGCCGGCTGTTGCTACAACTCAGAACTCTATATCTCGTATCTGAACTATCTCTTTACACAATACAGGCTGTGCTCAGTGGCAGGTGGCACTCACCATTTACATACGATGTACAAAACGACCAGATCGCGCCGTCAGGCTCAGAGGCAGGCGGACTACCAGAACGAGCACGCCCCTTGCACCCCTCTCCTCTCCGACCGATCCGACATGCTGGAGGCAGGCGGACTACCAGAACGAGCGCACGCCCCTTGCACCTCTCTCCTCTCTCCGATACGACATGCTGGAGGCAGGCGGACTACCAGAACGAGAGCACGCCCCCTTGCACCTCCCTTCTCCTCTCTCCGATACGTGGAGGCAACACTATTGCGCCGCCCAGCGGCTGTACAAACCTCCGACGGCCAGGCCGCGCGCGCCTCACGGCTTCTTGCCCTTGCGCGCGGCCGCCACGGCGATCACGGCGAGAGTGGCGACGCCCTTGAGGCCGAGCGAGTAGGCGGCGAAGCCGGTGGCGAGCGCCGCGTCGCCCGCCACGAGAATGACGCCGACGAGCGGCGCCGGCGCGGCGGCCTTGATCTTGGTGAGGTGCGGGACGGCCGCGGTGAAGAGCGGCTCGAGCGCGCCGTCGTAGTAGGCCTGCACCGCGGCGGGGAAGGCGGCCGCGAGCGCGTACGAGAGGGTGTACTTCGGGTAGGCCGAGAGCATCACGTCGGCGAGCCACTCGTTGCCCGTCGCCGCGAGCACGGGCTCGCCGGTGGCGGCCGCCGCGAGGATCTTGCCGGTGACGGTGATGGGGTTGATGATGCCGCCGCGCGAGTGCGAGATGGCCTCGATGACCGCGCCGTTGGAGAGGGCCGCGCCGACGTGCGCCTCGCGCGCAGGCATGAACTTGCCGTCGAGCTCGAGCACGTGGTCGGGCGTGAGCGCGAGCGAGCCGCGCGCGTGCGTGAGCGTGATGAGGAGCGAGGCCTTGCCGTCCTCGACCTTGTGCTGGTTGACGACGACGCGCGCGGCGGTGTCCGCGTCGGAGAGCACGGTGTCGCCCGCGGCGAGCTCGGACATGGGGGCGCGCGTCGCCGCGTCGCCGGCGGCGCCGAGGAAGCACTGGGCGTACGCCTCGGCGGCGGGGGCCTGTGGCCCGCGGGGGGGGGGGGGGGCGCCCGGGTGTAAATGGGCCCCTCACTAGTCCGACTCCCCCCCTAGGGAGCG